>NW_015669294.1:0-755 GCF_001515625.1 Sinocyclocheilus rhinocerous
TATTTACGAGAGACTGGATTCGATTACTGTACATTAGATCACAGGAAGTGTTCCTTACACACTTGTTGACATTCATCAAGTAAGTCAAATAAAAAATAGCGTCTAATGCTGTGTTACAGTACATTCAGTTTGGAAAGTCAGAAATTACAACTTGGAAATATACAATCAATTTAACCCACATTGGATTTTTTAATTGCTTAAGACACTGATTAAAATAACTGGGTTTTTTTCTTTCTTGAAATTTTTTAACTTTCTCATTTAAGGTCATGAATGTGCATGCAAAGTTTCAACACATAGATGTGTTTAGGAAAGGATGTACAAATTTGGTAACATCAGTTATGTTGGGGTCAGATTGACTCACCATTGAATGAATCAAAAACCAACACTTTGAAAAACAGCAAAGAGTCCAGTAAACAGAACAGAAACAGAACACCTTTATTGTAGCTTGTTAAAGGCTAAAACATGAAACGCATAAGGACTTGTCAAATTTAAGACTCAAAATGCACTCAAAATCACCCACAGAGAATTTGCAAAAAGTCTGTGAAATTGTGTTTTCGGTTGTTAGTTTTTTGGATCTCGATTACTGTAGTCTGCTGTTCCTGATAAAGAGTTTGAAAACCCATTTTACCTTTTACCAAGGGTTTGAGAACCAGACATAAATCGTACAAATGGTGATAAATATTATCTACAGTTACACTAAGTGCAAATACTGTACTATTTACACTAAGTTGTAGATATTTGCACCTCAGTGTGCA
>NW_015669295.1:0-526 GCF_001515625.1 Sinocyclocheilus rhinocerous
CATAAACACTAGTTTGCAGTGAAAATAGTAAATAATTAATCCCAAATCTCACACATTCATAGATGATGGCTCACTTTTGCACTAAAAAACAAGGTGAATATCTGCTAAACAGTACAAAAATGCATACAAACGTCCAACAATTACAAAACGAAACCTTATGAACCCAAACTAAATGTTCTGACGTTGTGGTGGTTTTCATGGATGCTCGTCTCATAAATGTGATCATTCAGACATGCAGAAGGCTGCATAACATTCACTGAGGCTGTGTGTGTCAGCGGGTTTAGAATCAGCTCCACAGCTGCTTTCATTCACCGTGGGTCACTCCAGTCCTGTTCTGCGTTTAAACTCCTGCATCTCTCACTTCTGTCCTCTGTGAGGTTTGCTTGATCCTCTTCTACATCCAGCTGCTCAGAACCACTGGTGAGAAGCTTCCCATCAGGAGTGAACACACAGCCGTACGCCGAGTCCTAGTGACGCTGAAACACACACACACACATCATGAAGCTTGTGATGTCATAGTGCTAAA
>NW_015669296.1:0-564 GCF_001515625.1 Sinocyclocheilus rhinocerous
CATTTAACTTCAAACAAAATAATCAATGAGGGAAAAAAATGTAGGATGAGATTTATTTTTCATCTGGAATTCATTAAATTGTGAAAAGTACTAGAATGAAGAAAGCGAATGCATGTGCTAAAGTAAGTGCTAAAACATTCACGTCCAAATGATGTTACTGACATTAAATAGTACTCTGGATTGTATATTGGTATTATATCAGCAATCAGCCACCCTGCCGTCTAGATAACGTCACTAGGCGCTGCAAAATCAATCTCAATTGACCGCTAGTCAAATCACATCTGCTCACAATAGCAGGACTGTATGGCTCAGATCTCCTCCAACATTAGCCAGACTGACACATTTCTGTTCAACCTTTTTACTGAATGACTACAACATATTATCTGCTATGAGGTATTAAGATTCATAAATCTGAAATAAACATGTAAGACAATATTTTAATGCATTAATGTATAAAATGAGCTGCAGCAGCAAAAGAAAAAAACAAAAGCTCTTCTCAGTGCTGTTTGAAGAAGACACTAACTGCATATTTTGCTTTAAGCTATCTTGTGCTTTTTTTATATA
>NW_015669297.1:0-1141 GCF_001515625.1 Sinocyclocheilus rhinocerous
GATATAATGATGCTGTAGATTCAAATGGAGAGCCCATGAAGTCAGTGTAATTGTTATATCCGCAGCATTTCAGCTAAAAAAAAACACACACACATGCACACGCTGTGGTTTACAAACAAGAGTTGGAATTATGAGGGATTCTATTATCAGAAAACAGCTAGACATGATGTCTGGTGCCGTATACCTCAGACATAGTGCTATCCCAGACTGAAGTGTAACTCTCATCCTCGCCATATTTACTCTTAATGCTTTTAGCAACTTTCTGTCCAATTTCATCCAGAGCTTTCTGAACCTGGAATGAGGATAAAATTCACGTTCAGCCACTGATTTTACAGAATCACATGCTACATACTTGTAAAGACAGATTCATTTCAACCACATAGGATTATGGAATCCTAAACAAATCATATAATAAGGCGCATGTGGATGTTATATGTATTTTTATACAGACATAATAAATCATTGTGGTTCTTAATGTGCTGAATATGTGTCATGGAAAATGCATTCATTTGAATTCATTTAAAGCTCACATATTTTCAGGATCAAATAATTATTTTATTTTAAATCCCTTTTACATAACATCATTACTCTGTATTTATATATTTTTTTTGTTCACTACATAGGCTTTTTGAGTTGCTAAGTATTTTACATTTGTGTTATTTCCGCATGTGAGCTCCCACGGTTATGAAATGATTTGAAATATGGGAATTTCTATAATGACATTTCTATTAGTTTGTCTAAATATGCTAGAATTGTTTCTTCGTGAGATTCTTTAAATCTTTGTGACAGTAATCTCCATAAAACGATCCTCAAAAATCCTTATCCAATAATAATAATAATATTGAAAAGCCATCCAATTGGAAATGCATTGATCAATCGGTGTGTGAAACCTGTTAGCAGTTTTGTAAAAATAAATAAATAAATAAAATTGTTGTAAACAAAATAAAGACAATGTTTTACAAAAAAAATGCTATTTCAGACTTCTACCTCAAAATGTCATGTTTAATTCAATGAGTTATTTGCTGTTTCTTTATAATTATTTGTGAAATTTTTTGAGTGCAAATTGTAAATTCTGCACCAATTTTTTCAGAGTATTTGTGCTTTTGTTCTGGTGCGGTGCATCAGCTCTCACCAAAGGCTC
>NW_015669298.1:0-526 GCF_001515625.1 Sinocyclocheilus rhinocerous
TTCAGAATATAGAGAGGAATAAACCTGTAAGTTTTGGTGTATGTTAGTGCTGCTGAAGTGGAGGAAAAACCTTTTAAAGTTATGCATTGCAATTGAAATCTACAGATGCAGATAGATAAAGTTCAATAAAACAAACACTTTAAATGTATTTTGGATGTTGTCTTTCCACTAGTCTGAAATAAAACAAAACATGTTATTAAAAGTCAAATATCCCAAAATCTCAAAAATGAACAGGGCATAAAAAAAACTGTTTTTGCCTGCCGAGTCTTGCCTTCTCAAGCTCAGAAAGCCACTTTTCACACCTTCCAAATACAAAAGCTCCAGTGTGAAAGTGCCCTAATTCAGTCTCAACTTGTCTGACCTCAGTGATCTGTAAAAAGCTCCTCTGTAGCTCAAGAGCATTGTGATGGTTTGGCCGAAGCCCTTCAACACCCAACAGAACCCTAGAGGAGACCCTTGTGGTGAAAATGACTCTTCCTTTGAGACGAAAGCTAAATTACTTTTTTTTTTTTTTTTTTGTTTTTAT
>NW_015669299.1:0-568 GCF_001515625.1 Sinocyclocheilus rhinocerous
CTTCATGGCCAGCGTTTGCATTTGTGGTATATTTCATACTGTAACGATTTCGTTTGTGTACTAGTGTTATGCAGCTGTTTTTGACTATTTTTTACAGATAATATTATGATGATCATTGCGTTTGTTTTAACAAATGTGTTATGTTGTCAGCAATAACGTGCCCACATTTACTATGTGCGTCTTTTTTATTACAAAGTGCTGTGTTGTCAGATCTACAAACAATGAACAAAAGCATGGCCAAAATAAAGCTACGTTCAAATGCTTTTGTTTTCCCCACAATACACTTTTATAACTGAATCTGGCAACGCCCTGGCGCCCTCACTCAAAACGCCAGCGTCTCACAGCGACATGATCAATGTCATTCATTTACACGCCACGGACACTAAACAATCTTACAAACTATCAAAACTGAATCATAAATGCAGAGACTCAAAGAAGGAGTATTAAACTGGTGATTGTTCATATTCAAAAACTTTGAAGCTCTCAAATGAATAATGTAACGAGGTCCGGACTAGAGCCTGATCGATATATCGTTTTGCCTATATGAGCCTGTCGGAGATATATCGGT
>NW_015669300.1:0-723 GCF_001515625.1 Sinocyclocheilus rhinocerous
CATTGCCATTAGAGTAAAATTACTGAACCTAAACATAGGAGCCTGTTAAAAATGCATTCAGATGGCACTTAGAGGCTTTTGCATTTGAACTCTTCATATATATATATATACACATACACACACACACACACACACACACACACACACACATATCCATACAATTAGCTAATTCATTTTTGGTCTGTGCAATTGTGACAAATATGGTATGTTACATTATTACAAATTACTCTGAAAGTGCTTCACATAATTGTCTATGTGTATCATGATACAAAAATGCACTAACTTGAATAAATAGAAAATAAAAATACAGTACATGAGAGAAACAACTTGAAAATGCTGCAGATTTTCAGTAGTTTCCTATTTTGCAGTGACTCTAGCAGGCATTCTGACATTCAATACAAGACACAAGAGTTCTCACGACTTTTGAGAGGACCTTTTTTCTATTTTTTACTTGTGTATTATATTGTCATAAGAGGTTATGTGTAATAGGTATTTCCTTCCAATTTCTAAATTGTAAAACAGCTCATACTTGGTTGCGGCCCCAGGGGCCACAGTTGTGTCTTTATCAGGTGCACATGCTGGAGCCACTGCAGCTCGTGTTGATTCTAAAAGATCGCCAGGTTCAATCAGCCCACTGGGTCGGTGTTGCAGCTCTCCTCATGTCACAATGACCTGCTCTATTGTAGCGTCTGCGTAGGATCATGCATGATTTTTGGGGTTTTA
>NW_015669301.1:0-520 GCF_001515625.1 Sinocyclocheilus rhinocerous
CATAAATGAAAAAAAAAAAAAAATGAAAAAACATTCTATCACAGTTATACGTCCATATCGGCAGTGCAGAGATGAGATGTTCCTTGTTCCTTGAGCAAACACTCTGTTGTGCTTAAAAGCACAACCAATTTTTCAGAACCTATGTTTATTTCTTTGAAACTTCTTACATTTCATTGAATGATTTATCATTCAACAACAGTAAAAACAAACAAAAAAATATTCTACAAATATCATTAAACCCAATAATAATAAAACCCTTAAAAAAGGTAGTGTATATTTAACTAGGTTATATTCAAACACACTTTATTTATCTTAATTTTCTTCAATTGAGTAACTTCTTGTTCAACATAATTAAAAACAAAAAAAGAAAACAATGATAGCATCTAACTCTTTTTTTAAAGTTAAATCAACAAAACTAAATCAACAAAAAAAAAATTCCAAAGACATACCAATGTTCTTTAATTAGGATCACATTTTGGTCACATTGTGTGTTAAGAAATATGTGAAAACATTTTTAATG
>NW_015669302.1:0-887 GCF_001515625.1 Sinocyclocheilus rhinocerous
GAATGTTTAGATGAAAACTGACATATAACAATACATTTAAAACTAAATACTAATAGACCCAATAGTAAACTATATTTGTGCCAAATTGAGGCTTTCTTTTTGTTTCTCATTTGTCTTTCTTTAATTGAATTTTGGGGATTTAATATTTTGATTTCAGACTCTGTGGAAGCGAATGAAGACAAACAGCATCAGTTTCAAAAACCTAATTTCATAAACGAAGATGGAAACACCACCGTTTTACAGACTGAAAAGAATTTCACACAAAAACAAACTCGCATAACTGGAGTCAAAGGATCTTTCAGCTGCTCCGAGTGTGGAAAGAGTTTCTTGCGCAAAAGATACTTGACCGTGCACTTGAAAATTCACACTGGAGAGAGGCCTTATACATGCACTCAGTGTGGAAACAGTTACATACATAAATCGCACCTTAAGATGCACATGAGATCTCACACTGGAGAAAGGCCTTATACATGCACTCAGTGTGGAAACGGTTTCGCACGTAAATCAAAACTTGAGATACACGTGAGAATTCACACTGGAGAAAAACCCTTCACATGCACTCAGTGTGGAAAGAGTTTCACATCCAAAAGTGTCCTGAGAAAACATCAGCTCTCTCACGCTGGAGTGAAATCATTCAGCTGTGATCAGTGTGATTAAAACATTTGCTTTTGCATCTAATTTGAGATCGCATCTTAAAGTTCACGCTGGTGTGAAGCCTCACTTTTGCTCTTTTTGTGGAAAGAGTTTTTCAGTGCTAAAAACTTTAAAAGTTCACCAGACTATTCATACTGGAGTGAGACCTTATATGTGCTTTGACTGCGGGAAGAGCTTTGCTACATCCGGCGACTTAAACAAACACCAGAGGATTCACACTGGAGAGAAACCTT
>NW_015669303.1:0-483 GCF_001515625.1 Sinocyclocheilus rhinocerous
CCCTAAATAAAATATAAAATAAGTAAACAGAAGTTTGTCTTTTTTTCCTTTTCTATACTAAAATGCATTAGGTGAAGCAGTTATGTACATCTAAAAGCATTTAAAAAAATACTGAATCAAACTGAATTATTGAATTGTTCTGAATTTGCAAAAAATGGCTTCTGAACTACACTGAAAACAAGTGAATACCCACCCACCGATTCAAAAACACAAATGCACAAAGTGATGCAGAATCTATTTACATACATTTTTCCCTTTATAACTTTAATGACCAATGAGCTCTCCATGCAACAAATACATATTCCCCATCTAGGAGCTCCAAGGTCAAAGCAGCAATGACAAACAATGAGCAGGCAATTGTGTCAACCGTCAAAGCCACGCAAGACAAAAGAGGGAAATCGGTTAAGACAGCCTAGTGCCCTAGCAGGAAAAAAAACCCAGCATCTTCAGACAGACGGCGTCCTAACTGCTCGCATCCTCCCT
>NW_015669304.1:0-609 GCF_001515625.1 Sinocyclocheilus rhinocerous
AGGCAGAGCACTGGCCCTACAGTAATAACATTTGCTTTATAATCGGTCTTTGATTAAATTTTAATGGAAAGTTCAGCTACAGATGTGACGAAATCATATTTGACACATTTCAAACATGCTCAGTGGAACATTGGAAGGTGTTCGGAGAATTTATTGACCATTGAATGATTTTTAAAGGATGTTTATCTCATGTTAAGCAATATGATAGGAATCCTATTGATGCAAAGTTCTAAATCTGATTCACATAAATCTCTCCCTGAAATAGGAATTTAATAAACAAAACAGATAGGATTACTGACCTTTAACCATTAACAAATAATGCCAGAGAATAATACGCTAATAAACAATTTCTAAGGGACATTAAACACTTTTAACTCATACATATGGGTACTTAAGCAACATTTCTCTCTTTAAAAGGCAAGGAATGGAAAAAAAAAAAACTGGTAAAAGGCAAACAAGACTGATAGAAACATTTTAGCGATGAATCACTGGACACAGAACACTGCACACAAGCAGTATTTGTACCAGCAGAGTCGAGTCTGAATTTAATATCCTTAGGAAAGCGAGACCAAACTAACTAAAAAACTACATTTGTGTTGATATAAACAG
>NW_015669305.1:0-1083 GCF_001515625.1 Sinocyclocheilus rhinocerous
TACCCAGCGCTGTTCACAGCAGTCCAGCTTAGGCTTTGTGAGTATATGAGCAAGTGGATTGTTGCCTGTTAAAACAGTGAAATTGTGTCCCTTTAGCCAGTGGCCAAACTTTTTACAAATGGACCATTTCAGGGCCAAAAATTCCAACCGGTGCGTTGGATAGTTCCGTTGTGAATGTGAAAGGGACTTGCTGGCGAAAGCAACTGGTCTCGCTCTAGTCTCCCCTTCCTGGACCTGAGACAACACCGCTCCGATACCATCCAGGGAAGTATCTGTCGCCAATATGAAGTGACGTGAGAAATTCGGGTGAGCTAGAACAACACTCCCAACCAGAGACATTTTCAGCTGCTCAACCGCATCATGCTGCGCTTGAGTCCAATCCTCAGGTCTCAACTTCCTGTTTTGGCACAACACAGTCGGAGTCTTATTCTTCCGTCCCCTGACCTTCTGGCCTTGGAGAAGATCGAAGAGAGGTTTTGCTTTGACAGAATAATTTGGAATGAAATGTTGATAATAGTTCATCATCCCCAAAAATTATCTGATTCTCTTTTGAGATGGTGTCTTCCCGTCCGCTTCTATCAGGTCAGAACTGTTCAACTTGGAAATACAATCCACCTTATCAGGGTCCGTAGACACTCCGTCCTTGTCTATCACATGCCCCAGAAACTTTACTGATGCTCTCAGAAGGTGACATTTTTTTGGAGCGAGTTTCATGCCATGGGCTCGTAGCCTTCCGAACACCATCTCCAAATGATCAAGTGCAACTTTCTCATTCGGACCAAAGACAATCAGATCATCTATATAACACAGAATGCTGAGAAAGTTTTGATCGCCAAAAGTACTGTACATCATCCGCATAAAGCTACCAGGATAATTGCAAAGATAAAGAGTGGTAAAGGCAGTGAATTTACGATCGTCCTCTTGCAGCGGCATGTTGTAAAAACCTGACGTGAGGTCCATCGTACTGAACAGAGCATTACCACCTAGCGCTGCCAAGCAATCTGCCTGATGTGGAAGAGGGTGGGTATCCTTTAATGCTCTTCTGTTTAACCAACGGAAGTCGGTACAAACCCGAAGATCCCC
>NW_015669306.1:0-518 GCF_001515625.1 Sinocyclocheilus rhinocerous
AATTAAAAGCTGAATTCCTTCACAGTGAAATAATGTACTTTAAAACTGTGTGAATCTGCTGAAACATTGAGAGTTAAAGAGGCTAGAGATGTTTCACTGATTTGAACACAAGATCAACTGGATTCTTCTGATTCGTTGAGACCAACTTGAAGACTGAAATCTGAATCTGAGCAGATAAACGGCTCCATGTCCAGATGATGATCAGGATCATCTCATCACTTCTCATATTTACTCAAACTCAGTGCTGAGCGTCATGATGAAGGGAGTTTCAGTTCACTCTGAGCTTCTCAACACTGATTGATTCAGTGAATCAGATTCATCAGATCTGAGCTTCATCTGGACACCAGATTCAGGATCCCTGCGAGATTCAGATTCACAGAGTCTCACATGAAATCTTAATGTTGATGTGATTCAGTTGAAGTCTTTATTTCTCTCAGTTTGATTCACTCACTTGTTTTCTGAATCATGGGACCGAAAGACATTCGGAAAACATCTGACAACAGATTGAAACTGATTAT
>NW_015669307.1:0-486 GCF_001515625.1 Sinocyclocheilus rhinocerous
AAGCAAACTCCACAAAAATATCACAACAGTGTTAACTGAATGTTTCTGCACTGTTAAATAATAATATAAAAGGAATCTTTATTTATTGCTGTGCAGCTGACGGGATTTATGGCTACAACTTTAATGTGAAGTCGCCATGGAAAAGAACCATGAACTGTCTAAAGGGACAGTCCCGCCTTGAACAACCTGGGGTTAAGTGCCTTGCTCAAGGCCACAATTGTGATGGCTCCTGACCCACTTCCCCAGGGATGTGCAATCGTTCAGTTTTTTAAGAAAAAAGAGCAGTTACTGGATTAATGTAAGTTATTTGGTGTAACATTACTGAAGACGGAAGTACAGATCACAAGCCAAGGAAAGTATTCTGTGGCTAATGAGCAAAAAAAAATTAAAAAGAACTGAACTGGATAAATGGAGGGAGCATTTCCTGGTGTTCCTGAGAAGTGAAGCACACTGCACAACAACTACTAAGTGATGTGTATTAGTATT
>NW_015669308.1:0-588 GCF_001515625.1 Sinocyclocheilus rhinocerous
AATTGCATTCGATTAATCGTGCAGCCCTAGAGAGAGCTCAATGTATATGTGGTGGGGAAAACTAATAAAACCAATGTCACCGTAGCAATAGTTTTCTCCTCCGCCATATTTTAGGTCAATGGCCCACCCAACTCTGTTATAAAAATTATCCAAGTTTCCCAGTCATAAATATGACTCCAGACCATTCATGTCCATTTTCCAACAAGGAAACTTGTAACTACTATAATTCAGAGGGAAGCATTTAAGTTTGTGCTCACATTTAATGCTGCTCCTCAAAATCTAGTGGGTTTTATGATCACACAGATTTTGCTTGTGTTAAAGCTGGTTTGCGGTCTTCACTGCCAGAAAGGTGCTTGGTTTAAAAGTGACCTCTGTGTGAACTGCACTTCATACATTTTTACACCATTGACGATTAAACTTTTTGCCCACGAAATGTGACCACACCTTCAGGGCAGTTCATGGATTGACCTAAAAATCTACATCACCAGTCCAGAGGTTTATTAGAACCACTAAACCACCCAGCCAGACTTCACTACCATACACACCTCGATGACACCATCAGGCTCCATTCCTTCAGGCCCCCCATGG
>NW_015669309.1:0-567 GCF_001515625.1 Sinocyclocheilus rhinocerous
ACACTGCATGGGAGTTAACAATTTTGAAATGTTGATTGAATTGAAATCAACAATTTGCATAAGAATGTATTTACGAATTAATTTGTTCTGTACATGTTACACAACTATGGTCCATTTAATAACATGACAGAATCCAAATAACTTAACATGCAGAGAGAAATCACTTTACGAGCAGAACACTGTTTAAAGCATTTTAGCATCGTAAACATTGCAAGATTGCGCATGTAAACACAGTGAATAACTTAAGTTAACTATAACTTAAGTTTTCATGAAATGAAAAACTCCCAGCCGAGTGGTGAGACAACAGCGACGGTTATAGTGGTTACTTGAAGCGTGTGATTGTAGAATTGAGACACAGCACGTGACTGAATAAACCGTGTGATTAACTACAAAAGCTGCCTATCTTGTCTCTTTGTTCTGCAGAATGAATAGAAATAACAGCTGTACAGAAACAAACTGGGGTAGTGGACAATGCTGTCTAAACTGTCTGTCAAAAGTTTACTAGAGCATTTCAGGTGCATGAGTTATATAGCATCAATATCAGGCCCGTCTAGAGTTCAAAACCTC
>NW_015669310.1:0-1145 GCF_001515625.1 Sinocyclocheilus rhinocerous
TCGGTTGGTGCCTAAAAAGTATCGAACTCGATACCCAGCCCTACAGCCACATGCAGAAATTAAGACCTAAAACAGGAAATGACATCATAAAGTCCCCAGAACTATCAAACTTTAGCCTCTCTATCGCCATCTGTGGTTAAAACCTAAAATTGCATGTTAATTACATAGTAGTTCTTCCACACTTCATTGTCTGGTTTCTCTTCTATTGCATAAAATGTTTCTATTTACAACATTTTTTTTTGCAATGTTTGAGAAATGACCAATCAAAGGTGTTTAAAATAGTCACTGGTGCAGAAGAAATCCATCCAGTACAGACCAAAATGCTGAAGTTTTGTTCAACGCTCGCTTACTGATTGAGTTTTTCAGTCTTGCGAATGCTTTCATTATAGTGAATGCTTTCATTATATCCAATCCGATACAAATATGAGATTCAGTGTACAGCGTAGTCAGTGTCTTTGATTATAATCAAAGTTTTCGCAAGAGTGCAGAACTCAGTCAGGGAACTGAATTGACAGCTCTATTAATTATAAAAGGAGCGATGTTTGGTTGCTTTCTTTATGCAACTTATTCACAATCATTTTTCATTCTGCTAAAAATAACAATGGGAAGTTAATTGTGTACTCACTGTCTTGATTTATTGTAGCTACCACCACTTCTCTCCACTCTCACACGATATAGAAGCAGGACATTCTTTTCTGTGTTTACGGACATGAAGTTAACGTGAAAACAAATGACGGAAGCCTGGATTTCCCTCCAAAACCAACCAGACAGCTCAGACTTGTAGGTTTGAATAGGGGTAAGATAAGAACCCTGTAAAAATTAATAAATTAAAACATTTTACAAGAAAATACTAGTTCAGTCTTTTTACAGAATATCTTCAAAATATCATGTTTAATTCAGTGTGTGACATGCTGTTTCTTAGTATTCTACTATCAATTTCTGGGTGAATTTTTTTTAACACAGATTTGACTTTGATATCTATATAATGGAATTTTGTTAATTGGTTTTATTCAAAAAAAGAATATAGTGGAGCTTAATTGTCATATAGTTTATTTAATATAAATATAAATAATTTAATAATATAAATAATTTATTAATAATTCTAACTTTTTTAATAGGAAATACATTGACAGGATAAAAAAAAA
>NW_015669311.1:0-858 GCF_001515625.1 Sinocyclocheilus rhinocerous
TTTGTACAGGTTTGGCACAGCATGAAGTTTAAGTAAATGTTAGAATAGAGCTGTTTAATAAGTGTTCTTATACTTTCCTCAATTTTGTGTACATCTTTTAATTAACTAATAATTCAGGTATGGTCGAACCACAAGCAAATAATTACATGTACATCTCTTACCAAACCATCAACAGACATGGTCCTCCGAACAGGAGACATGGGCACTTCTTTTGAGGGGGATGGCAGGGGTACCGCTGCTGATCAGCATTTTCAAAAGAAAGGAGATATTATTGAAAGGTAGAGCTTCTCATTTACAACCAACAGATGAAAATGTAAACTCAAATGCCAGTTAAACACAATCTGCTCTCACTTTTTGGAGCTGATCTGAAGCGCTCTGCTTTATGAAATGATGCAGTTCCTTTCACATCACCAGACTTCACCTCATATGTACCAGGTGGAGGAGCACAACCTAAATATACGAAAAAAATATCAAGCATCAATAAATAAAGGCTATTAATATGAACCTCTCAATATCTGGGAGACAGCTGACATGTCTTAACGTGTCCTCTCAGCTGTGTGAAATACATGAGCAGCATCAGTCTTCATTACGTGATTTTTGATTGTGATTTTGTGAAATGAATGACTGCACAGCGTGCAATTACGGTTGTGTATTTGATAAACTTTGGCAGAGAATTGACCCATCGCAGCTGCAAGAAAACAGCCGTTTAATAACTGTATGAAATTATAAAGTTGAGCTTTATGAAATGGGTTTAGATAGTGAGAACTAAGCAGATAACTACATTAATATCACTTTAATTATTTATTTTAATTCAACTGTTTAAAGCACATAACAGTTACTCTACGTTAACATCGCATA
>NW_015669312.1:0-447 GCF_001515625.1 Sinocyclocheilus rhinocerous
TTCCTCCCGTTCAAGTCTCCCCGCTTATCAAGGTACAGCTTCTATGACTCTCAAATTGTGTTTTATATTCAGAAACATGCTCTATGCTTGTTAGTTTATATCAGCGACCTTCATTTATCCTCAGCAAATAGCTCGTTATACGTTGCTAGCGCTAATGCCTAGCATAGCCGGTGTATGAGCTAATGGTGTTAGCCTGCTAGCCTGTCCACAGCACTGCAAGGTCAGTACGTTATGGGTAACGTTACATGATGTGTTGCATAGAAAACAACGAATGACCTGTCAAATGTGAATAAGGATTATTGACTAAACTTGTACATTGTCCTGTGGTAGGGTAGGGTGAATTTATAAAAGTATAACTAGTCCCTGTAGTCTCTAAATTAAAATGGTCACACAGTGTATACTTACTAAGTTATATAAAAGCTGTATATTTGAAAACATTTTGTTTAA
>NW_015669313.1:0-1175 GCF_001515625.1 Sinocyclocheilus rhinocerous
TTTGTACAGGTTTGGCACAGCATGAAGTTTAAGTAAATGTTAGAATAGAGCTGTTTAATAAGTGTTCTTATACTTTCCTCAATTTTGTGTACATCTTTTAATTAACTAATAATTCAGGTATGGTCGAACCACAAGCAAATAATTACATGTACATCTCTTACCAAACCATCAACAGACATGGTCCTCCGAACAGGAGACATGGGCACTTCTTTTGAGGGGGATGGCAGGGGTACCGCTGCTGATCAGCATTTTCAAAAGAAAGGAGATATTATTGAAAGGTAGAGCTTCTCATTTACAACCAACAGATGAAAATGTAAACTCAAATGCCAGTTAAACACAATCTGCTCTCACTTTTTGGAGCTGATCTGAAGCGCTCTGCTTTATGAAATGATGCAGTTCCTTTCACATCACCAGACTTCACCTCATATGTACCAGGTGGAGGAGCACAACCTAAATATACGAAAAAAATATCAAGCATCAATAAATAAAGGCTATTAATATGAACCTCTCAATATCTGGGAGACAGCTGACATGTCTTAACGTGTCCTCTCAGCTGTGTGAAATACATGAGCAGCATCAGTCTTCATTACGTGATTTTTGATTGTGATTTTGTGAAATGAATGACTGCACAGCGTGCAATTACGGTTGTGTATTTGATAAACTTTGGCAGAGAATTGACCCATCGCAGCTGCAAGAAAACAGCCGTTTAATAACTGTATGAAATTATAAAGTTGAGCTTTATGAAATGGGTTTAGACCGTGAGAACTAAGCAGATAACTACATTAATATCACTTTAATTATTTATTTTAATTAAACTGTTTAAAGCACATAACAGTTACTCTACGTTAACATCGCATAACTTAATAGAGAGGAGACGAGAAACTTACCGACATGCTCGTTAAATCTCTTTAATGGAGCTCTTGAGAAAGACATGACCGACAAAAGAGGTCGATAACTCAAACACTGTGGAAAAACCTATAAAAAATGTGAAATTTGTTAAACTTAAGTGTTAAAACTTCAATATGCTCGAAGGTCAACAAGTGCTGCACACCCGATGAAATTTTGAACTAGTAAGCCCGCCCAATATAGCGCAGACGCTTCTTCTTCTTCTTTTAATTTTATTGGCGGTTGCATTTACCGCCACCTACTGGACTGGAGTGTTGGCAGTACTTTGA
>NW_015669314.1:0-525 GCF_001515625.1 Sinocyclocheilus rhinocerous
TCACATCGACTGCATGTGTCCTCTTTTCGAGCAGTTCGTAGGGGATTATTTAAACAGCTGTTTTATGACATTGATTAGATTATTGATATTATATTATTATATCAATCATAAACATTCTCTAGACATATTCAACAAAAACAGGTTTTGTGGAAAACACTGGCTTTCAAAATGCCACATTTATTAACCACATACCAAGAATCAAAAGTAGATCTAAGAACAAAATTATTTATTTTCCCTTGGATTTCAGTCTATAGTGTAAAAAACTGAATACGAATGAATTGTGTATAGTGTTTTGCATGTTGTGTTTCTGTGTGTAAACAATAAAAACATTGAATTGAAAAGTGAAAATCCTCCGGACCATTTGTGCTCTCTTCTTTTGTCCTTTATTTTAATTGGCTGAATAACTTAAAACTTGGTTAACTTGTGTCCATATGTAATGATAGCAAGAAGTAAATGAATTCAAATCACTCAAAGAGTATAAACCTTGTAAATGTTTTAAATATTCAATAACAAACCCGAATAAGA
>NW_015669315.1:0-518 GCF_001515625.1 Sinocyclocheilus rhinocerous
TTTGAGTATGGCAAACACATCACACTTTCCTTAAGATAATATTCAAACTGAAACTTTCTGTAAAAAGGAACCTGATAACAATGCAAGTCTGTAGATCAGATTATTTCTTTAACCCATCTATTGAATTCAGACAGCCTTTGTTAACTGAGGTGGTTTTAAGTTACTTAACAGTTTCTCCTGTGCAAAGCAAACAAGGTGTGGGACTGAACTAAACTGTCATTCCTCTAACTCCCATCGGTATTGTGTATCAGCTTTTTTCACCCGCCTTATCTAGATTTATACAAGAATGTGGTCAGAAATGTTTTGAATGGCCCACTGAGTTTAAAAGATAAAATTGAGAAATATTGTTATGATAACTGCAGCTGTAGCCACTCAAAGGGCAAAACATGACATAAAAAATTACATATCATATTTTAGCAATTAAATAACTGTCCCAAGTTTTTAGTTCTCTATCCCAGCGTAACTGTCTGAGACATTAAAGGAGACTCAACAAAGTTCATTCAAAATTTAAATTCCAT
>NW_015669316.1:0-4008 GCF_001515625.1 Sinocyclocheilus rhinocerous
TAATCTGTAACCTATTACATTTCCAAAGTAACCTTACCAACACTGGTCACAACCATAGATATGTATGTAGATTCCTAAATAGTGACTATTTCTATGGGCTGCTACATAGATGCCTCATTAGTTTCTATGGACCGCTATACGTAAGCTGTTCGCTGTCCATAGAAATATGTTAGGAACATTTTTTGTTTGTTAAATTCAATTTTTTGTTTTTTAAAGTAACGCCTAAGCGGCCAGCAGCAGACAGTGACTTGATCACGTTTGATCAATTTAGCCTTCTCAAATCAACTCGACTTACCTAAAATAAAATCTATAGATATAAAACACTTCAAGCATATCACAGCGTTTAAAAGTTTAGCCTAAAAATGTGTGCTGTTCCCAAAAGCATAACTAACTATGGTTGTTAGTTCCATAATCTCTATTCGTAATGACGGAACTTGCGACCATTTTGGGAAACGCACCCCAGGAGCGCTTCACAAAAATGAACCGAAACTCAGTGAATACTTGCCTCACAGACATGATAAATATATCTATAGAAAGCTTTAAATTACTCATTTAAAATTAAATAATTCAAATTGAAAACAAAAACTCTTTCATTATGTAAGCCGTAAAGATGCAATTATCTCTAAAGGCCTGTCCAATGAGGAGATCGCGAGTCAGGATCGTCAACTTCATCTTTGCGACACTGACTCAGAAAACACTAATAATTAAAATATCTCCTTATCATTTCCCCCAGACCCAGTCATGGTAGGCTAATTATGTTTGCTGGGACTTTGTGGCAAGCTTTAGCCTATTGCATGCGCTTGAAAGCAGAATAGGCTAGCCTAAATATTGAAGGCTCATTATGGTTTAGAATTTAAGTAATTAATCTCTGGTCAGGGGCAGTCTTAAAGCCAGTCCTTTTTTTTCTATGACTCTTCCAGCTGCGCTGAAGGCACGCTCGATGCTGCTGCTGGCGGGGACACTAAACACCGTCCGAGCCGGTCTTGACAGTCGCGGTAGCATTGTATCGTGTTGTGTCCACCAGTGTGGCAAAACATTTTTATCACTATAATTGATGGATGACTAAAATAAAAAAAAATAATAAGGAGCCTAAAACAGGCCCGATGCCCAGCCTGCGTCTGAGCTATGATGTGAAAATTGGCCCGAAGCCCGGCCCTAGGGGCGTAAATAAGTTGGGGCCTGTCGGGGCTGAAGTGCAGGGCTCTAGATGTCAGAGACCCGGCTGTCTGAGTAACAACACACTAAATGGAGTTGTTACGCGTCTTCTTGTGCTTGAATGCGTTAAAATCGCTTGAATGTTCAAATTGGCAAGGTGTAGGCTATTTGTCCATTAAAGCGCAAGACGACGTGCTTTAAAAAAAAAAACAAAGTCGTGATTTGGGGCCCACTAACTTCCTGGGCCCATATGCCTGGCATACTCTGCACCCCCGTAACGGCACCCCTGCCTATACATATATAGATAGGGTCACAACTCTGTTTCTCAACGGCTCTGCCGAAGACTGTTCTTGTCGCCTAGCAACTGTGACAGCTGCCATTGACGAGCGGCAGTAATGCTTGTACTGTACTTTTTTAAAAGTTATATTCAACTGCCTAAAAAAAAACAGGGTTCAAAACCTGTTTAAATTCACCATCATCTATTTACGTACATAACAAAAAGTATAAGCTATATAAAATCACATCTTGCTAAGATATCAGTTAACATTTCAACTGTTTTATATAAGGTTAACCCTATATATTACATTGTATCATTAGATACATTACATTATTCGAGTAACTAGAACCCAGTACTTACATTTAAAAGTGTAATCTGGCAATTCGTCACCAGCGCGCATTGTACTCTTTGGTAGGGTAGGCTGCGAAGGGTCCATTTGTTCTTAGCCTTCATTGTCTGAGAAACGAAGGGTGCATTTTGAGGCCGCATTTGAGGGAGCCTTTGAATTGGGACAGCCTTTGTCACGCCACTGTGACGCAATCGCCCTTCCAATGCGGCCTTCAAAGGATGCAGCCACTGAATTGGGACATAGCAACAGTAGGCCTGTACACCAAAAGAAAAACAATACACCAAAAGAGTAGCTTGTCCGAATTCATAGTATCGTAGGATCTAGGCTACTTCAGGCGAGATTCTAAAGTGTGCATACGATGGACACTTAACTATCCCATGAGGCCACGGGAGAGAATTTATGTATGGTAGTGAAACAATGCAATTGACGCTGGAAGGTCACGTGACGGTAACAACCTGGCAGATGTAATATGTCCGAATTTCATTCATACTACCCATTCATACTATATAGAATGTACTTTTTAAACGTTCGCTAAGTAAATTCAAACTCAAATGTAGTGCCTGCTCAGTACGTTATTTTGGAAGCAATGGTTCAAGACAAGAATCCATGACATAGAACAAACTCCAACTACAGAGCAAAACAAGACCCAGACCAAAGTGGTTGAATCCAGACATCATGCTCTGCAGATAAAAACCAAAACATAACATGAGTCTCAGGATACTCACATCAAAAACTATTAACAAGGCCATCCAAGGTGACAGGATCCCAACGGTTATTTTATATATTTTAACTTGCGAACTGAACTTGTGCTTTGTTAATGATCTTAAAAAAGCATCTTATTCAGTTTAATGAAATGTTTATTGCTTACAATATATGCTTATTGCATACATAATCAAAATATAAGTACACACAAGCACTGCAAAAAAAAAGAAAATGCTTTTCAAATTGCCCCCATGACAAGCTATGGCTTATAGGTGCCATAGCAAGGTGGTTAACTAAATATTTTAGTATACTTTTTAAGAAAATCACTATTTGAGAATGACTGAAAATGTACCCATAATCATTTCCATCTGTCAAGCAAATAATGCGACATTTGCAGTCTGGAAATCTCTCTCGGATTTGAAGAAGTTCTTGGCATCCATGATTTAATGCATCATACAATAAAGTTTGTCCTTGTGGCTGAAGTTTATGAACATAATCCTAAACAACAAGGAAATAATATTAATTCTGAAGTATACTAAATGTAATCTTTTCTTTTTTCCAAAAAGTGTGTCTACTGCTCTACTGTATTGGTATACAAAAATAAAAGTTTTGAGTGAAATGCTTTAGTTATTATTACAACATGAATGAAAACCCAGCAGTAGTGTGAATACTATACATAAATGACCTGGGACATTTCAAATATAGAATAATTAAAGAACGATTAAATAACTAAAATGAAAATTTTATTTACCTTAAAGGTTTCCACTGTTTCTGTGAATGTGTGGAGCGTTTTTACGAAAGAGTCAAATTTCACAAGGCAGATAACTTGGTTAAAATTATAAGCCATGCATCGGTTTGAAAAGCTGTCAAATATTTCTTTGATGGCATTAATTCGCTTCATTGTGAAGTCTTGGTCAAAACATTCCTCACCCATGGAGGAACTCGAATCAAAGAGCACCTTTAAAAAACACTTAAATTTGGTTAAATTATTAAATGATTCATACAAGCTTTTTTTTTTTAATGAATAATTATTAATGAAAATAGCATAAGTGAAATAAACCAAAAAAGTTATATGCTATAAATATCTTAATATGTATCCTAATATTTATATTAGACATTTTTGTACTTCAGCATACATACCACAATGGCCTCTTTTGGAGTCTTAGTGACTTTGAAAGTTAGATCATCTCTGGCATCTCTCAGCCTAGGGAGTCAAATGAAATTAAATCATTCACAGTTTATAAAGTTAACTGGAAATGGTGTTCTATGACTATAATTTCGATCATTAATATAAACATTGGTTTACAAATGTCTTGGTGCTGCTTTTTTCATACAATATAGTCATTGTTAAATAATAAACAATTAATTCATATAATAAATAAACTTAATTTAAATGATAAATTAATAGCCCAGGTCTAAATAATCAAAAGTGTATAAATGTTTTCTTAGCCAGAGCAAATAGACTGTACAGTAGAGGTCGACACGGGTCCAAAAATTCGCACCCGAACCCGAAGAGACCCGTAAA
>NW_015669317.1:0-516 GCF_001515625.1 Sinocyclocheilus rhinocerous
GCCTTATCGCCACCCCCTGCTGGACCCACAGAGAAGGCATGTTTTGGTCTTAAATGAATGTTTGGACTTAAAAGCTAACAGCTAATCTCATACATTGTACAGCATAGAGTTGTCACAGTATGAAAATGTCAGTAGTCATTACTCGTACCAGGAAGGTATGAATTTATTTAATATTAATTTTAAATGTGATATTACGGTCTTAACTTTTTTAATAAAACAATGGCCTTAAAAATGTTAAAATAAAATAGTAATTTAAGAATTTCTCAATTACAAAAACATTGCTTAAAAATTTAAGTAAAAGAAACAATCAGTAATAACAGAGAAAAGAAACAAATCACAAACAATAAATCAAGTGTTTTATTCAAGTATTAATGCATTTATTCAACAATGATGCATGAAATTATTCAAGTGACAGTAAAAACATTATTATAAAAGACTTTTATTTAAAACAAATGCTTTTCTATTCATCAAAGAATCCAGAAACAATGTATCATGGTTTCCACAAACAGCAGCACA
>NW_015669318.1:0-518 GCF_001515625.1 Sinocyclocheilus rhinocerous
ATTCCATTTCGATTTATCGTGCAGCCCTATTCTCAAGTCATGCTGACCGTCAGGTTTTGCACAACCTTGTGAAACCTTGGTTCCACAGCGTCAGAAAAGACAACGCATGAACTGGTTCTACAGCCTTTCCCCTCACCTCATAAACTTCTCCATGATCTCCTCCACCCACATCTGCAGGCGGATGAAGCTGATCCCATAGCGCCACCACAAGCGAAACAAATCCAGCAGGTACCAATCGGTCTCCTCCAAAATAAACCCCTCTCCACTGAACACTGCCGTCTTCCCAGCCACACTCTTACGGTACTTCAGCCCTGTGGACGGGTAACATGAGAGACAGCGAAAAGCATCGACGAGAACAGAAAGATTTTAGAACAAACTCCAAATATGCACAAAAAAAGTAGTGTTTGCCAAGACAATTGCTCATACTTATGATTAACTCGATCACTAATTACTAAATTATACATTTGAGCAACATGAATGCATGCAACTAACCCAGTTGCTGGACAAAGTCTTGCATG
>NW_015669319.1:0-519 GCF_001515625.1 Sinocyclocheilus rhinocerous
CATAACTGTAAGTGTTACACTGAATGACATGTAACATTATTTCAAACAAATTTTGACATTTTATTCTTCAAAAACGTATTTGAACTTTACTTGCATTTAATGGTGCTTTCTATGGACATAAAATCACTTTTGATGCAGACATCTTAACGTCTTTGACCCACATGTTAATTTTAGATTTGTTCATAAAATAATATATTAAAATATAAAATACAACACTGAACAATGAACATATTTTTGAACAATTTAAGGGTTTTAGCTTGTGAACTAGTAAAACTACACATTCTGAACAAATACAGTTTTAAGCAGTGTGTTAGTGTGCTACACTCTAAGAAAAATCTGTAAAAATGGGGCACAATCTACTGTTAAAATGAAGAAATATTCCGTATTGATTTTTCTTTTTTTTTTAACTGCATTTTAAATGATTGGATAACAGATAACGGATATGTCCTGGAAAATTACTAGTACCTTTTCCACTTTTCTAGATATTTTTTCTTACAATGTACTGACTGATCAACAGTA
>NW_015669320.1:0-611 GCF_001515625.1 Sinocyclocheilus rhinocerous
GAAATATGCCTCAAAAATAAGATATTTTCATTGTTTTGTGCTTGGACAACTATGAACATTTAGCACAACATCATACTGGGTCTATACTGAATGGAAGCAAAGCTTGTGATATCTATCCCCCCTTTCTCTCTTTTCCACCATCAATAATCATTATGCACGGTTTGACTGCTTGAACTTTTAAAACAAACATATAATATTCAGCACTGAATGCATTTAAGTGAAGCTATTGCACTGCACAACAATATGACTGATGGTGAGTAGAACAAACCAGTACTCACGTAATATATATCATAAAATTTGATTGGCCAAGTGGATTTCCGAGAGTGCTTGATACATATATACTAACTAACTCAGCAATTGTCTGAAATGCAAGTTACTCAATATGAACTTAGAGCTTGTATAAAAGCATATACTGTATTTAACTAATACTACAACTCTTACTTGCGTGATATCATATACATATATATGTTTTTGTGCACAAAAACACAAAAGTGATTTTAAAATGTCTTAAAACACCACTGAAGATAGAGGACACACACAGCACAGATGTCTCAGCCTCTATGAATGAGTGAAGCTGTAGAAACACTGTTTCTGGGACAGGATGAGCGCTA
>NW_015669321.1:0-479 GCF_001515625.1 Sinocyclocheilus rhinocerous
AGGATTGTGGGACTTGTAGTTCGCTCGTTTGACACCTACTGCAGCTTATGGACTTGGTTACTGATTCAAATTTTTTTATTTTGTTCTGCTTATTTCGTTTTAAAAAATAATGTCCTATACCAAGATGATAATTGTATAAATGCAGTGACAGTATTATGGTATTATCTGTAAGAAAAAGGTTTTAGTAAAGATACTTTTGACACTGTCTCAACCCTAAACAACCTGTTAACTTACCTCTATATCCGCAGCCAGTCTATTCAGTTTTGTAGAACAGACTTTCCATTCCACTGATACTGACATGGCATCTTGCTTTGATCTCTGACACTTGACTGAATGCAAAAATAACTGGTCTTTGCATTTCTGTGAATTAGGCCTATTATTATTATTTTAGGCATTCTATAGACCAATTTAGAGTAGACGTCACAGTTAGGTCGCTTGCAGCTGCGCGCGCATAGTGGTTGCAGAAAAACACTGGGAAC
>NW_015669322.1:0-564 GCF_001515625.1 Sinocyclocheilus rhinocerous
ACCTTCTCAGAGATTCAACCAAATGGATAAGCAATGAGTTGCAAAAGAAAGCACATTTGAAGTCTCTATCCATCATTTTGATGCCATCACGGAGTCCAAAGGTAGACAGAAGACCTTACAACACGAGAGGAGGAGGAGAATATGCTGACCTGTTCAGAGTACATACTACACAGTGTGTCAGATCTTCAAGATCTCTCATCCATGAGCCCCATATTAACCTCCAACCCATCTTCTCTTTCAAGACCAACCAATCTCAATCTCGCCATATCCAATTTCCAATCTCAAATTGAACATGCTGTGCATCTGTTCCCATTTCCAAGACTCCTCTCGACCTTAGAAATCTATTTCAGTGTCTATTTTTGAGTTCAACCTCTGCAGCTCAAAACGGACCCCACTCAAGATACACATTTCTCAGATTTGGAAGGACTTCTAATGGATTTCGGTGACCATGGAGACTTACGACCCAAATATCATTCCTCAAATCCACACAACCATGAATGACACATGAAACACGAAGATGAACAGATGCCTCTGATTACGACCACCATGACCATCACTTTTGTT
>NW_015669323.1:0-547 GCF_001515625.1 Sinocyclocheilus rhinocerous
GGATAAAAAAATCCCCTCGGCAGATTCCATTTGTCTGCTTTATAATACACTGTGTTTAAGGACAACCAGGTCAGGTGAGGACAGTTTCGCATGTACTTTTTTCAGAAGAAAACTAATGGCGCTAATGTCCTGTGCATGGATGAATCATGAGACCACATCTCCATCTCACTTCTCCTTTGTTACTAGGAATTAATATGGAAGAGATTATATATACATGCCATGAACAGATCCCAACCCCTACTACTAATACCATAAATGAAATGCTTCCATATACTGAGCACAATGTGTTCCCATCTTCTGAAATTAATATATATTGTGATATACATCTGAAAAATAAAAAACACTGTTTTTGCAGTATACGGAGGTAGGAAGACACCAAGACACAACCTAATACAATATTCGCCTAACAGTTGTCTACTGAGGTCAGTTTATGAAGGCAGCATACAGTAGATGTTTTTCGCTAACTAAGATACCCCACAATCCTGTGTGTGCAGTTCTGAAGTTGGTGTAAAAAGACCACAAATGGCATGTGATGAAGCAGCTGAAA
>NW_015669324.1:0-1723 GCF_001515625.1 Sinocyclocheilus rhinocerous
CAAATGTTGTAGATTTTGTCTGCCCTGATAGATTTCTAATGAGATTATCACTTTAAGGGCTGTTCATTCATCTTTTGTGTGTAACATTGGTCTGTTTTGTCGAGCCAAAGTGCCTGAAATCATGTACATTGTTAGTTTATTTGATTGATGCCAGCATGTAAATCGAGCCATTACACGTTGAATGTTGGCAGCCTTATTCCAGCATAGTATTGTATGTCTATTCTTAACTCCATATAACTGCTTTTATGAGGTCTCTGGATCTCTGTAAAAGTTCATGTGTCCTTTCAAACGGAAATTCAAAATAATTTCTACCAGACTAATTTTAACGGTTGACGGCTTGTTTCTGTCTCTTACTGTATTTTTTTTTTTACTTTCAAGCAAATAAAATTCACTTCTTTTTTCAAAATGCTTTTTATAATAATTTGTGTGTCGTAAAGCAATTGTAAATCAGTGCACTGAACAGCCACTAGTGGTCGGTGTACGCTAAAATAATCAACCTATTCACAGTTTCAGGAATATAAAGGGTTGGACTTCTGGTTGCTGTATTTGGTAATTGATGAATGTACAATAAAACCACAAGTTTGATCATGCGTGATAATCAAGTAAATTATGAATATGCAAATGCATTAATGTCCACTCATGCATTGTCCTGCAGAAGATTTAATTCTCATGAGAAAAGGTGAAATTAGAAAAACCTATTACTTGTGATTGTGATCTGACTGGTGAGATTTCATTTCATTTTAAAGTAGGCTATTTCTGAAGAAGCTTTAACTTCATTTCGATCTTACTTTCAAATCATTCTGAAATAGCATCATATATTTACATAATGTATATGTATGAAATGAAAAATGTAAATGCATCATGCATTCCTTATCCATAGTTTTAGGGTTTAATTTTCTGTAACCAACACAAAATTTATTTAAGTTTACTGCCATTCTAGAGGGGGTTGAAGTCATTTTTAATCATGCTATGCAAATCTGACACCCTAATAGGCTATACAACGAAAATACACTTTGTAGCCTAGTCTATCTGCATAAAGATTGCATTGTCTTCTCTCTCGTGTGCTATATAATGATAAAGTGCGCTCCATATTTTATAGCGAGCCCAAATCAGCACGTCAAGGTTTGTGTGTTGTGTATCAGTCATTCATTGTCAGGATCTCCTCCGGGCAGAGTATTGTCTCTATGCCTGAGTGTCACTGCGACATCTGACGCTGATGGACTGAAGCAGAAAACTCTGCTCAAAGCCAAATGAACACTCCTATAATATTAGTTTTATGAAGATGTGGCAGCTTCCTCACATCTTCACAGATGGTGAGAGCATGCGACGCAGCTGCTCTATAGCTGGTTTGACTGAGCTGCCAGCGTGTTTTCAAACTCTTATTGATACAAACCACAAAACTGACAACTTTAACAGATGCACACAATTACACAAGTTCCTATTAATAAATGGTACGGAAAATAGCTGCGGTCGGAAAAAATGTGATTAAAAACAAGCAAATAACTGTCCATTTCATTAATTAACTTGCTATTCTTGGTTACTTAAATGTGTTTGCGAAAATAAGATCGCAAAAACCCCCCGACTGTATTTCGGGAAAATAAAATAAAAAACTCGCATCGATATTGTTTTTTATTATATAACTCTTTGGGTTTGTAAATTACTTTAATAGTGTGTTTGCGTATTACATGTGATTGTGAAATATTAGCAACTTGGCCTACATTTT
>NW_015669325.1:0-478 GCF_001515625.1 Sinocyclocheilus rhinocerous
ATTTCCTTGAGGACAAAGCTGAATTTTCTGCAGTCTTCAGTGTCATATGTTCCTTCAAAAATCATTATAATATACTGATTTGATACTTACAAAATGTTTCTTATCAATGTTGAAAACAATTGTGCTACTTAAAGAGATAGTTCACCCAAAAATGAAAATTGTTATTAATTACTTGCCCACAGTAAGTGAGTAATTAATGACATGTAAAAAAAAAAAAAATCACTTTTAATGCATCCTTGTTGAATAAAATAATTAATTTCTCTCTTTTTTTCTTTCAATTGACACCAGTAAGATTTACTTGCTGACCCCAATATTGCTTTTGATTAAATTGTCTGCCAAATGCATAATGTGAACATAATGAACATTACAAGTATAACAAATGTTTTAGGGAAGTATGAACTCCGAAAACAAGTCAGAAAATATTTGTTTTGACTTTAAAGAATGCTGCAATCAGTTCAAAAGGGAACACAATATGCAT
>NW_015669326.1:0-488 GCF_001515625.1 Sinocyclocheilus rhinocerous
AAACAAACAATCCTAAAAATGCACATTCTTCCTCCTCTCCCCTACTTCTTCTGATCCAACTATTCCTCTCCCTCTGCCAGACATTATTATTATTTCTCTCTTTCTGATTCTTTGTGTTGTTCTGCATCCACAAAACCAATTCAAAGAGGTCTTTTTGACGTTTATGTTGATGTAATGGAAAGAGCTTCAACACCTGACCATTCCTCCAACTGAGACTGGAATCAGCTTTTCTAAACATTTCAGTCATCTGTTACTTAAAAATGCTTATCAGCTGTTACAATATTTTATATAGTAAAATATTACTATATAAAAGTAATATTTTTATATAGTAATAATACTTTTAAGCTGATGTTGTTGCAGAAATAGAGGTTTTATACTATATTTAAGGTTTGGAACATTAGGACTTCATTTCTGTGTTTAAGCATTTGTAAATAAGACTTAACAGATCCATGATTTTGGTCTTGGGTAAGCTTGCATGAAAAGAAAAT
>NW_015669327.1:0-617 GCF_001515625.1 Sinocyclocheilus rhinocerous
CTGAAGAAAAGTTCCTGTCAGAGATGCATAATGCCTGAATAAATCAAAATTTTTGGAGATTGTGTTTTTGGAGCAAAAACTGTCCATTTCCATTTGATGGAATTTGGTGCGTCTCTAATTGAAAAGGTTCTCATTTTCATGATTTAAAGCTGTTATGTGTAATTTTCAGAAGTTGGTGACTTCTCAAAGAGCATGGTGCTTTCAAATCATCAAATGTGTTTGTTTGAGTGACTCAGCATGTCAGCTTCTGCCCTTATCAGTATTGCCAAGTTTTCTAGAGTAATAACAAGCAACCTGGTTTGAAAAAACAAGCCGAAAATAAGCGACCCCTGGTTTTGGGTGGTGGGGCATATGCACTTAATCCAGTCTGGCTATAGGGAACCCCCTTAATTCTTGATTTTGTTCTAAGTTTTCTGTATATTCTGCCCAAAATATTGATTGGGTTTATTCCTTGAACGGTTATAGTCCCATTCAGAAAGTCCTATCACTACCCCGGCACGTTATTGAAGGACCTAATGCACTGAATTAAAATAGTGATTTTCATTTTCTTCAAAAAGAAACGTAAACTTAAGCAACTTTCCCTGGCTATCTAAATAATGTATTATTTATAAATATAA
>NW_015669328.1:0-783 GCF_001515625.1 Sinocyclocheilus rhinocerous
GTAAAACAAAACAAACATTTAAAAATAATACTATTTTAAAAAGTGCTTTCATATCAAATTCTAAAGAGGGTCAAATCTGTCAAAATATATCAGTTTTAAGTCACAAAGACACAAATTGAGCACAAATGGCACCATTTCCTGAGAACGACCTTTCTGATAATGTGTGTAACAGCTCCCACCACATGTATGAGATTACGAGTGTACATGTACGTGTGTTTTTTAAGTATCTGCATATGTGTTTGTGTTTAATCTCCTTGTCTCTTTTGTTCAGAGTGCAGGAAACAGACATTGCAAAGGTATCAGAAAAGTGAAACCAGCCGGCTGCTTTGTACAGACTGTCCGGAATCTCCTCGAATTAGAAATCTCTCGTTGGATGACTGCGCACGCAAATGCAGCAAGAGCAAGAAGTCCTGCAGGTGACACACGCACATGTAATCACACAAGGGATAGTTCACCTAAAATGACAATTCTGTTATCATTTACACACCCTGATGTTGTTTTGTTTTTCTTTGAAACAAAAAATAAGATATTTTGAGTGTTTTTTGTCCATGCACTTAAAGTCAGTGGTGACCAGTGTTGTTTTGAAATTAAGTCATCCAGGTTTTTGAACGACGTAATTTTAATTTTTGGGTGAACAATTGGTTCAACAAATGAGACCCTCATCTGATCCAGGTGGATCTCTGACCCAACAGTTGTCTTTAGTTATCTTGGTTTTCTCTATTTGCCTCCTTACAGGGAATTCTACTTTGACCACATAAACAGGAAATGTCACTTGCTTCCCTT
>NW_015669329.1:0-1326 GCF_001515625.1 Sinocyclocheilus rhinocerous
CCATTTTCATCTTTCAGAGCAAACACCAAGACGACTAATAAGGAAAGCTATCAACATTTGTGTGGGTCTACCAACAGATCGCAGATTCTGTATTTTAGTACGGATCATTCACACCAAATTGCAATTTTGTAACATCGTGCCAGTATTTGACCAACATATCATGCATAACTAGTTTCAAAGCTACTAATTTGTCATAATCAAGTGGTGTGGCAGGATTTTATGAGGATAAGGATGTATGAAGTCATTTCCCCTCAAGCTCACGCACACAGAGAGTAACCACAGGTGTAGTTCGTCACATTAACAGCGATAAATACTAATGTTCCACTAACATTTATAAACACATAACCAGTTAATGTATCATTGTATAATCTTAAACCCAATTAAACTCATTAGTATGAAATATTTTGATTTTGATTATCTCTCTTTAAAATAATGAACTTAGATTCTTAGGTAAAGGTAGATATTTTACAGATATTTATACATTTTTAAGTGTCCAAATCAGTGTTATTTTATTATCACTGATATAATATTATAGTTTTTCTTCTTATTCTGAATTCTGTTTTTTCTGTTCGTATTCTGAATTTTCTGTTTTCATTTTAACTTAAGTAATTATTTTTTTTTATATCTTTATTAGTTTTTTTCCCCATATGGTTTTACTTTTCAGTCCGTTTATTTAGTTTTGCTCATTTTAATACCTCAACAAACTAGATAAAAATGAGACATTATATTGAGTTAGCTAGCTGAAATAAAAAGCTCTTTTAATATCATTGATATGCTACCATAATTTTTTGTTAATATTTTGAATTCTATTTAATGTTTATATTTTCTGTTTTCATTTTACTTTTAAAGTTTTAGTAATATTGGTTTTTTTTTTTTCAATTTTATTAGTGTTTTTAAAATATGTCTATATAGTTTTACTTTTTAATTTATGTAGTTTTAGTTATTTTAATGCTTAAACTAAATTTAAATGAGAAATGTTACCTTGACAACTAGCTTGAATAAAATAAGCTGTTTTAGTACACTATTATACATTTTGGTAATATTTTGAATTCAATTTAATTTTTAGATATGTTGTTTTCATTTTAATTTCAGTTAAAGCTTTAGTAATTTTGTTTTGGTTATTTTAATTATAGTTTTTTATGTCTATTTTCTATTTAGTTTTAGTTTTTAGTTATTTTAGTATTTCTTAAACTAAAAAAAAGAATGCTGAAATAAAATAAAATGTATTTTAAATATAGTTTTAAATAAATTGTATTATAAATAAAAATGTGTTTCTGTTTCTTCTTCTTTTTCATTATTGTTTTAATTTTATAGTTATCAATAAGC
>NW_015669330.1:0-531 GCF_001515625.1 Sinocyclocheilus rhinocerous
TCTAGTTAAAACGACGTGCGTGGCGTGACAGGCGTTTTGTTTCTTTAGCCATAGCCTACGGAATACTGGAACGGTAAAATATTTCAGCTTTTTGGGCTAGAATCATGGCACATTTAAATGAACTGATTTATTTTTACTTTCTCCTCGGTTTAAGTCACAAAGACATTTTTATTAACATTGAGCCACGTCGGCAGGATTATTATTAGAATGCGAACACTACGTCGGCATCTTAAACATCTGAGACTGTACAGACGAAAGAATCAAACAGTTCTATTGGAAGTAGCATTATTCCTCATGAATGAACTAGACCGTTATGGAAAGCTACACGGATATAAACTACTACATCTAAAGTGTATTCAGGCTGGATTTGTTGTCAGTCAACATGTAATTCGCCATTTATTAGGCATCCTGGCCCCAATTTTATGTGGCACATGGACTCCTATGACAATCTGAAACCTTTTGGTATCTGCATCAACGGCGCGATCAATGGATTTTCTAGGATGGTAATTTGGCTCCATGCTTATTCTACTA
>NW_015669331.1:0-496 GCF_001515625.1 Sinocyclocheilus rhinocerous
ACCCTTAGGGAGAGACAGATGTTTGAATTAATTAATTAATTAATTAATTTATTTATTTTTATTTGCTCATTTAATAATTGTTTATTCAAACATTCATTATTTAAAAAAAACATTTATTTGTTTTTTATTATATTTTTGGGTGATTTATGTGTAATGTTAGTTTTATTTATTTGTTCATTTAAAAACATTTGTTCATTCATTTTATTATTTATTCACTTCATTCATTCATTCATTAAAAAATCATCTATTTATTCAATCCTTCACTCTTTTAAAAATATTTTGTTTTATTTACTTGTTTTATTTATTCATTAATTTATTCATTGTTAAAAATGTGCATTCCTTTCATTAATTTTCATTATTTCATTCATTATTTGTAAAAAAATATTTGTACATTCATTTTGTTTGTTTGTTTGTTAATTTAATCATTAATTTATTCATTTGAAACATTTTAATTTATTTTTCAGAATTCATTAAAATATGTGTTCATTAATTTTAT
>NW_015669332.1:0-659 GCF_001515625.1 Sinocyclocheilus rhinocerous
ATTTAAATAAATTAAAGGTTAAATATAATTGAGGCCAACTGGTAAGAGCTCTGCAAGTAAGGCTGGGTACACACTGTGCGATTTCTGTTCGATTTCCGTGCAAAGTTACTGACTCACGCTGTGCGAGTATTATGAACAGTCTAAATAACTTGAATTATCCATTCTGCACCATGAACTGGATGTAAGCAGCAATTTGCTAAATTACAACTATTTGATAGCGACTAAAATGATAAAGATCTCCCCTTTTCGTTTTCTTTCTTGCTGCATTAAAGATGAAATGGTTTAATTACTGTTTTTGGCACACATTAGCTAATCCTAATGCTAACACACCACATGTTTTTGAAAAAAAACAAAAAAACATTTCCTTCAAATGTAGTAAAAAAAATTGCGATATCCTCCAAAATTAATCCACTAGGCCGGGGTTTCTTTGGGTTACTTTGACTCTCAATGTCCACAGTCCTGCAGGGTTTAGGTTACACACCTGTACAAGTTAATCAAGATATTCAGGATTACTAGAAAGTTACAGGCCAGGTGAACTTGATCAGGGCTGGAGTCAAACTCTGCAGGACAGTGGAGCTCAAGTTGCACTAGACATAGTCTATAGTGTTTAGGCTGTGTGTTTTGAGTTTGAGCTCTGTCAAGTTAATTCTTTATCGTCT
>NW_015669333.1:0-471 GCF_001515625.1 Sinocyclocheilus rhinocerous
GGCTGTAATTGGGTTGTTTTGTATCTGCAGGAAACGCAGAGGCGCAGGTCAAGTCAATCTACAGCTCACACATCTGTAAAAAATAATTGTGAATCACCAATGTTCTCCATGTTTTGACTGAATGTCTGTCATTACAGTTCATGAAGATGAGACTCCAGCTGCTGCATTACTCTACAAACACACTGGACTAATGACGGTAAGAGTCTCTGTGTCGTTTCAATGACATTTACATTTATTGAATTAGCTACAAAATAACTGCATATATAGCAATATTCCCGTTTAAAATTCTAATATGATTGCATACTGCTTACTGCTTCAAAAACACATTACACATATTTGGCAGTGTGGTATATTATGTGTTTAACATGTGTTTTATGGTTTCCATAATCTAATCTATAATGTAGGTTTTATTTATTTTTGTTGCTGTTAAAGTTGCTTGTGTGCAAAAATTTCACAAGTTCTAATAATATA
>NW_015669334.1:0-541 GCF_001515625.1 Sinocyclocheilus rhinocerous
TTAGTTTGCTAATCGTACCTCAGATATTTTAACTTGACAAATTCTATGAGAATCTTTATCTGAAGGAGAATTTCAATCCATCCTCCTAAAATGAAACTCATCATTTCATGATCGATGAAGGACGCCCGTCGCTCTGAGATGAACGAACAGCGGGACATTCAACTGTTTTCACTCTGTGCACTTTTCATTTTCAAGCTATTTGTTCTGCAAGGTAAGTATCATTTTAATTTTGAACCATTTTTGCAAATTATTAATGTACCCGCTGCAGTTGGCCCTTATAAAACTAATATAGTAACCATAGTTTTCCTCAAATACCATATTTATTTATTTCTATGCTGCAGTAAAATTGTGCAAATATTGTGTTAACAAAAAGATTCTGAACGCTTCATTAAAGGAGATCCCAAATTAATTTATAATTTGAGGAAAAAAAAGTTTACTATGGTACAAATTTGTATGGGAAGTTTGCTATTTTGGATGCCATTAATGTAATCTGTGAATTATGTAAATCTATCTTAAGCCTTGAAAAACTTTTTAAGTGTAA
>NW_015669335.1:0-573 GCF_001515625.1 Sinocyclocheilus rhinocerous
TAGAGGTCTATGTTGTGGATGAATATTTTGGTGGGGCTCTGCCCATATAGACGAGCCGCACCTGATTATTATGGTTATCAAATATAAGAACTTACATTATATGAGGTGTTTTATACTTCCAATATAGTTCCCAATTACATGTTTCACATTAATTATGTTTGTGTGTACTTGGCATGAAAATTAATTCATTAAAAATGTTGTTGTGTTATATATCGTACATTACTATCATTGTGTAAAATTAATATTAATTTTATAGAACATATTATATATTATGTTGCAACAATCCTTATCTTCAGTTATGTTTATATCTTTACTATTAAGGAGAGTTTCTTAAGTGAAAAAAAAAACTTGTTAGGGATGTGTCACCAGTTTGTTTTATTATGCAAAACATAGGCATTAATTTTATATTTCAAGCATGTTGTTTGTGCACTTAATGTAATAACCATCATACAATAGTTTAATCATAAAATAGGTTATAATTAATCAACCACAATTATTACATACAATTGAAATTACTTTATTTTTTATATAACAACTTCTTCAACAAGTAGAGACAGAAAAACTCCACGAGAT
>NW_015669336.1:0-546 GCF_001515625.1 Sinocyclocheilus rhinocerous
AAAAAAAAAAAAAAAAGACAAAACAACAAAATAATTGAAACAAACTAAAAATGAAAATAGAAAAATAAAATCTAATGTAAATATTGACAAAAACATATTGTTATTAACTTATCGCTGACTAAAACTAAAAACATTACAAAGCTAAAAAAAAAAAAATTTTTTAAATTGTTACTTACATTTTTTTTAAAACAAATGTAAAATAAAATGTAAAATACTTTTTTTTTTTATTACAAACGAATAAAAGTGAGAAAAACATATCAATGGTACTAAAATAACACTGGTCCCACTTTTCTGATTATTTTTAGTCTCAATATTTTGAAAATCTCATAATTGTGACCATTTATAAGGAAATTGGACCAAACGAGAACTTAAAATTAACAGGAAAAGTTGTTGTAACTCTTTTTGCTTTCTGACGTAATCTGATGTATTTTACTTGATTTTATCCATTACTAATGTTTGGAAGATGAGAAGTCGTCTCTGACAGGTGCTGAAGGAAAGAGGTTGCTTTCTTAAAGAATATGCTTTAAGAAAGTAAAAGGGGTCAAA
>NW_015669337.1:0-564 GCF_001515625.1 Sinocyclocheilus rhinocerous
GGGACTAAAGTCAGAACCACCTAGCAACCACAGTGAACACCCCAGTAAATGAACCACTGAAGACCCAAGTATGCTTCATTTTCTGCGTTCAGCTCTGTCTTAAGCAAAACTGAGTGTACAAGGCTTTCAATGCATACTCCATTGACCATGAGCATGGATGGATGAGTTTGGCGTGTGTGCATCTAAAGAACCTCTTTTTAAATGCTCAGATCACTTGCACTTTCTCCGGTGTCCACGCGGACACAGAAATAAAGCTATACACAAATGGCATGTGTGGAAATTAGCGGACTGTGCTGCTGATGAAAATTACGTCATGTGGACTATCCACAAACTAGAGCAGAAAGTGAAAAAGTGAAGTAGACTTTTGTCTATACACTGTCAGAAAATGGCACAAAAGCTGTCACTAGGGCGGTACCCTTTTAAAAGGTACTGATATGTGCCATTAAGGAACTAAATAATATGCATCCTTTAAGGGTAAATGAGGCACAAAGGTCTATCTTTTGAACATTAGCTTTTTCCTGAGAGTGTAGCAAAGCTGATAATGTAAGTATTGCATAAGCAATA
>NW_015669338.1:0-567 GCF_001515625.1 Sinocyclocheilus rhinocerous
AATCCTCCTTCTCCGTCTCCAGCTCTCACATGCTCTGGAGAAGTTTAAAACATCAGTTAAGCTCCATCAAAGGGTGAACATGAGGAGGTTCCCTATTAGCCTGCTCCTCTCTAGCCTCCAGAGCAGTCTGTGGAGCCCCCGGGGGTTCTCTTCACTGGCTGGCCCTCCTTTTGTCAAGGGTTGAACTAATTAGCTGTGAGGTTGGTTGTTGCGCTGCACTCCCTTATATTCACGCACACTCTCACCACATACACTCTCACAGCCTGTTGCACACTCCCACTCGACTGAGTCGACTAAGCCCCGGCCCAGGAATGCAGCCCCCTTCTCCATTCATTCACAGCATGCCCCTGCCTTCCCTCACAACTCGCTTTACATATGCAGTGCCCAACTCACTGAACAAACATCCAAGATGTACAGCAGTCAACTTCTGACTGTTTTATAGACCAATTAAATAGCTATTTAACTTAACAAGATCCTGAAAAAAAAACATTAAACATAATTATAAATCATGTGGCATTCATTTATAAAGAGACTGTCCACTATCCTTATGATACAAAAAAAAAAACA
>NW_015669339.1:0-508 GCF_001515625.1 Sinocyclocheilus rhinocerous
GGAAGGATTACTAAAAGAGGCAGACTAATGCAGGCCCACTTTACAATGCAAGATGTATCTCTATTGATAAAACATTTAAGAATGATGAATAATTAATTTATGTGTGTATTTATTTATAAATGCATTTGTGGTTTTTTATATTTATTGCTAAATACATAAATATATATTTCTTTATGTATTTATTTCCAAATTTATTCTTTTTTTTTTCTCTCCATATGCTCACAATTCTTTAGGGAGTATTTTCTCTGTGATTACAAAATGAACACAAGCCTTAGGAACTTTAAGAAAGTGTGTTTAGAGGCATCATCAACCTAGAATCTCATCGACGATGTTGATAATTCTGGGCTTAATTACAAAACTGTCAGAATAACAGCATTCAGCCGCTATAAAATAATTTGACAATGTGAATCTGAGAGAATATCTTGGAACTTCTGCGTGAGCTCTCTACGGAAGTTCTAAGCGTCCATGCAATATATATTTTTTTCCTTCTTGTTTTCTCGTTATAACG
>NW_015669340.1:0-715 GCF_001515625.1 Sinocyclocheilus rhinocerous
CTTTAATAAACAGCCAATATGTAATATACAGTTAATATAGTTAATAGTAAGAATAGGTCCTTAAAATTGTGTAACTAAAACTTCCCCTTTTGAATACTTTTTCAAAAGGAAGACACACACAAAAAAAAATGATGATCAAACAAAAATATTAAATGCCACAGATTAATATTTACTGCGTTAAAAATGGATGAAAATGACAAATTTCACTTATGATTTGGAGAAAAACGACAAGATGCGAGTATGTTAACGCCACAATAGCAAACTTCAAGCGATATGTAAAGCACAAAGAGTTCCTGCGTTTATTGTGTGACCTCGCAACTGGTTGCTAAAATAGCACATAATAAAATGCAATGCAAGACAATAAAACGGTGAATCACCAAAGTCCACTTGTCTGACACATTAAACCTGTTAACGTGCATTAGGTCACAGTTTGTTACTTGGCTACATTTAGCATTTCAACGAGAGTATGCAATACTTTCAATGGGAGAGACGGCAACCGTGGATCATCATGGGATCAAATGACACGAAAGAAGATCTCTGTAACTCTCAAGGTCACACATATGTGGGCTTGAACCCAGTAAACATTGAGTTACAGCCAAGACTTTGGGAATCAGACTACAATCACCACTACACCACAAAATCTAATCTCACACGGCCTGTAAAGCTGGAAGAGATGTTTGTTGTGGCATGACTAGGGATATGCCGGTATCAAATT
>NW_015669341.1:0-1098 GCF_001515625.1 Sinocyclocheilus rhinocerous
AAATAAATTAACTTTTCCACGACATTTTAATTTATTGAGATGCACTTGTAATTACCCTTTCTGTGTATTTTTTTTCTTAGCATCACAATGGCCACATGCAGTCCATACAGCCGTCCAAGGCGGTAGCCTATGAAAAGTGTGGAGAAAAAATTGAAGCAGAGCAACACAAGTTAACAGCCTTCAGTGTTGTTACAGATGGCAGTAACACTTACATGTCATCTAAGAATGGTGTGTATAGCAGGAACAACTGTGACCCATTGAGTAAACAACTGTAAAATCAACAGAACAACAACAACAACAAAAAAAGAATCAATCACTGGAAAACACCAAAGAGTGCAAAGTTTTCACAGTCCATTATAATTGCTGCTTGTCACTAAGATCTTAGGATAAAAGCCAAACGTTGTGGCCTCAACAGACATTTATCAAAAACTGTACTATATTAACCTTAGCTAAAACTTTGGTCACGATTAACAGCTCTAAATGGGCAGTGCATGTCTGTACTGACATCTTCATTTACACACAAAAATTCAATGGTACAACACAGATCAGACAAGGCCACTGCAACTTTAGCAATTTTGATTGCCTTGAAAACTTTTTGGACTATTTCTTTACAATTTAAAATGATTGTGACGCTACAATAATGTGCAGCTAAAAATAAATGAGTATTTTTGAATATACTTATATATTTGATGAAAAACAACAAAACAACATTTAGTACAGTATTGTGCAAAATACCTGTGCATAATTAAATCACTCTAATTGCAATTGCAAAATAAATGTTTGGAAATGGAAATATCAGTCATCGAGTTCTGCACAATACTGTTCATTCAATAATATAACAGATTTGTAATGTACATCAAAATCACTTAAAATTATAGTAAACTATGACTTAAGAATACACTAATTATTTAAAGGGGTCATGAAAAACTGTTTTATTGAGAACAAGATACCAATCTGACTTATTTTCTACTTCCTCATGATTATGATGTAACAGATGACAAAAACGGCATCAACTTATTAAATGCCTCTTTGGCCCTTCACTTGGTGTCTGTGAACTCACAGATGAGAGAAAACGTCTCGGGTTACTTATGTAACCAT
>NW_015669342.1:0-732 GCF_001515625.1 Sinocyclocheilus rhinocerous
AATTGCATCAAAATATAATTTAGAAATATGAACATGCAGGCAAAAAAATAACATTCATCATAAAATTGTATTTAATGCATAATATAGATTTTTAAATATATAGTTAATGCATAATATTATGAAATTCAATTGTTAAACAAATTAATTTAAATTATTAATATGGTATTCATTGTTTACATTTATTAACACTCAATGGCTGGTATTTTGGCAAAATTTAAGAACATATATACCAACATGTAATATATATATGTTTTTTGGTTTTTTTCTCTCTCTCTTTGTAATTTCTTATCACTCACTGACTGGTAAATCTAAGAACAAATTTCATTTAACAAAACATGAAATAAAAAAACTGTTTTTAAAAAATAAAACACAACAATCACCATCAATGATATTTTAAGATGCAAAATTGTAAATTAAAGGTCTTTATCTGTTCTGAGATATTGTGAGAAAAATGTCTGCCGAGAGATGCAAACTGATGCTTATATAAAATCCCACAGATTTATATTAAATTATATACAAATTATTAATAACATTTCAATAAATATTATTAAAATATTATTTTATATCCAATTTTTTTTTGGACATTACATTAGATTTGGTTTCTTGAAGTGTCAAATGTTGTGTAAAGCCAATCTTGTCAAACTCATCGTTTACAGCTGCAGTACTTCCTCATGATCTGTCAGATGACATTACGGATGAAACTGAAAGCTGAACCTTTCCAGGCATGTTGAA
>NW_015669343.1:0-1260 GCF_001515625.1 Sinocyclocheilus rhinocerous
CTAACCCCAATCTTTTGAAAGGTATAGTGTATTTCAGTTTCTTGCTAAATATGAACGCCCACCAAATTTACCTGCTTGCATTTGAATTGCCCAAAAAGAGACCGATCTTGCACTGCATGTTTAAAAGAGAAAACTATACAAATAATAAAATGTTAATTGATAAATGGATAAAAAATCCAATTAAATGTTTAAAATGTAACAAAAATCATATTAATATAGATTAAAATTTAAAGAGAAGGAAATATTAAATAATATATTGTGATTCTTAATACTTTTTGAATAGAGGCAAAAAATTATAAGTACTTATGTGAAAGTAAAAGGCTTATTCGGACAGAAAAACCCCTTAATCACATTTCCCAGCATATAAGAGGTCTTGACACATTGAAAAATAGAACTCGGTGTTCTCTATCACATGACCACACAAAGAAGCTGTCCAGCGTTCTCACTTCTTCTCCATTCTTGAAAATACAAGCATGAAAATAAGCATACTAAGTAGTGCATTCTGAAAAGCCTCATTATAATTATTTTCTTTTGTATGTGTTTGAGGGTGGAATTGGCACTGTACTAATTCGCCATTTAAAACCAGTAGGCACACACTTTATTCATTATCTGTCTATTATCTTATCCACAGACGAGGGCAAACAGCGGGAGGGTGAAAACATGATACAAGAGAGAAAGAGACTGACTCATTAAATATTTATAATCCTGCGGTCCCATCCATTCAGTTGTGCTAAGCACTGTCAAATACACACCATTCACCATTCTGGGAGCAATAGCCCTAGCTCTTTTTAAAAGACCAATAGTATTTTACCTCTCAATGGCTCACTCAGGAACAGGAAAAGCTACCAGCGGTGGCAAACATAAAGATATCAAGGACACAGCAAAACTTTATGACTGAAGATATGGTTTATCTTTTTGAACTTTCTCACCCTACTGTTTCCCCCTGAACATTTTCTTAAACATGCATGTGCCTGACTGACCTCTGTTATGCAACACCGAGTTGCAGACTGTGTTCTGTCCTGCTGAGGCACCTCATTATGCAACCAGTTCTGCTGAAAGGCGGGCCACTAGAAAAATCAGTAGTCTACATTCTCCTGATTTTACAGTAAAGGTTCGTCTGACCTTGCCAGCCTTTTCGATTTCACACACATATACTATTAAACATTAATTAAAAATAATGCTTGGCTTGTTACTTTGAGTGCACTAACTTAATCGGTTTTGTTTATTTATTGGTTCATCAGCCATAATATTAATATAGCC
>NW_015669344.1:0-783 GCF_001515625.1 Sinocyclocheilus rhinocerous
TTCCACTCTAAAGAACATTTTGTGCAATGGAAAGGTTCTATGGATTTTCATAGAACCATCAATCAATGCCAATAAAGCACCTTATTGTATATACAGGAAAAAAGGGGTTAAATTCAAATTTGGATTACAATTCTACATCCAGTTTGCTGCCTCAATACAATTCAGGAGCTGAATCAGAATTTCAAGGGACTTCTCAATTCAGTTGTGAATGCTGCACATCCATGAGTGATGGTGTTCTGGCATGAGATAAAGGCCCGGAAAGAACTCCACCCGCTGTGTCTGTCACTGCTCCATACAGGTTATCTTACAGGTGCACTGCTGCTTCCATTCATATTGAAAGTAATCCATCAGACAGGAGAGAGCTGTTTAATTCAGTCGTTTTGACATAATCTCTGTCTCTCTCTCTCAGTGTCTAAGAGAGAGCCGAAGAGTGAGACAGGATGGATGCAACAGCAGACATTTATTCTCATACACTCACTGTTACGTTTCTATCCGCAATTGCTGTCAAGGTCAAAGCCAAGGTATTATGTCAATAATTGTGCTCTCTCAGAACAAAAGGTGCATGAGTGGACAAATCCAGGACTTCAAAGAACACATTTATCCCTTTCCAGTAACTGTACCTTGAAAAGTAGATGAAGACTTTTCACGATACCTTTAGGCGTGTTTATTTTTTTTCAGAGAGGTGCATAGCTGTAGTCATTTATGGGTTTAAAAGTATCTGATGCAATAGTGTGGCCACTTTATAAAGGTACATGAGTAATTAAATAATAAATACAAACATAA
>NW_015669345.1:0-525 GCF_001515625.1 Sinocyclocheilus rhinocerous
AACTCCCATAATCCTTTTCGACGCATATAAATAAAGCCTCGTGATGTAACGGCACTCTTCTTGTTTGAGCTGAGCGCTTCTCAGCTGGCACAGAAAAATTTGGCTAATTTGGCTGCTGAGGTGCAGGGGGTAATGAAAGTTGTGTTTTTGAGGCAAGGGTCGTATCATCTGTTTTAAATTTACCTGAACTCCTCTTTAGAAGACCGCACGCGACTTCATCATGAATGTAAGTTGTACTCTGTAATTTCATTGAGTTCACGCATGTAAATTATAGTCAGTTCAACACTACATTTCAAAATAACGTATGGACTTGTTTAGGTAATAGCCTTTTTAATTTCATAGTTCTTGTATTTCTATGCTGTCATTTACATGTAAGTAAATGCATCTGTAATCCAAGACCGTGTTAAAGTGGTTTAAAAAAAGGATAAAATTGTTGCCGTTTCTTACTACATTGACATGCATATTTCATTTTAATACACAAAGGGCGTGTTATGTTAATAGTTACTTAAAAAGATAATTCCTTCT
>NW_015669346.1:0-781 GCF_001515625.1 Sinocyclocheilus rhinocerous
AACTCCCATAATCCTTTTCGACGCATATAAATAAAGCCTCGTGATATAACGGCACTCTTCTTGTTTGAGCTGAGCGCTTCTCAGCTGGCACAGAAACATTTGTCTAATTTGGCTGCTGAGGTGCAGGGGGTAATGAAAGTTGTGTTTTTGAGGCAAGGGTCGTATCATCTGTTTTAAATTTACCTGAACTCCTCTTTAGAAGACCGCACGCGACTTCATCATGAATGTAAGTTGTACTCTGTAATTTCATTGAGTTCACGCATGTAAATTATAGTCAGTTCAACACTACATTTCAAAATAACGTATGGACTTGTTTAGGTAATAGCCTTTTTAATTTCATAGTTCTTGTATTTCTATGCTGTCATTTACATGTAAGTAAATGCATCTGTAATCCAAGACCGTGTTAAGTGGTTTAAAAAAAGGATAAAATTGTTGCCGTTTCTTACTACATTGACATGCATATTTCATTTTAATACACCAAGGGCGTGTTATGTTAATAGTTACTTAAAAAGATAATTCCTTCTAAACATGGAAATTACATTTAACCTCCATATTGGGAACTGACAGCCTTATTCAGCATTCACTTATAATTGCATAATTATTCCTTTAATAAAAGTGAAGATGACTAAGGCTATCATTCTATCACATCTCCTTTTGTGTTGCATGGAAGGAGCAGGCTTTGCAAAATTGTCAAAACGATTCTTTTGAACAATTTTTACACTGTAGTTGACCAGGACACAGCGTTTCACAGAGCAAATAAAAGATGTATTCATGTGAGAGC
>NW_015669347.1:0-572 GCF_001515625.1 Sinocyclocheilus rhinocerous
GATAATGAATAATGTTCTTCTAAAACACTTACATTTAGCTTTTTTTTGAAAGTCAATAGAAGTTTATGTAAGACTTAAGGTTTGGAGGATTCATAGACCTCAGAGACAGAATTGTTTTTATAAGTCATCTATAGATAGTTTATATATTTAATAATTGTATAGTTGTATTATATTGATATATTTGATAATTGAATTGCGTAGTTGACAATAATTGTATTGTCAAGGCTGGTGGAAGATAATTTTATTAATGTATTAGCAGTTTCATTTCTCTCTATTCAGCACAGTAAATTTAACTTAAACTTCCTGTTTGTTGTAATTCACATTCTCAATCATAAATTGAAAGCGTGCCAATTTTACAGGGGCATGTCTAAAGGGGTGGAACCCCCCCCAATGGCTATTTGAGGTTCTTGGTCCCCCTGTGCCACCCCATTAAAACAATCCTAGAATCGCCCCTGGTGCCAAACCTTCAATTTTGAACTGTCCAATCTTTATTTTTAACTGTAATATTTTTCTCACCTTTAAACTCATCTGTTAGTTTCCTCTGAGGTGGAGAATGAACTCAATGTTCACCT
>NW_015669348.1:0-580 GCF_001515625.1 Sinocyclocheilus rhinocerous
AATGCTTAAATCACAGGCTATGTGTTTAAAAATCACAGACTATATTTTTGTAAATCATGGTCTGTACATTTAAATATCACAGGCTGTTAAGTTTATAAATCTCAGGCATTATGAAATGTTTATAAACATACAAAACAGTATTTATACAAATGACAGTCCATGTATTTATAAATCACAGACTATATGTTTGTAAATCACAGGTTGAATTGTCAAAAGGCTGAATATATATCAATCACAAGCAAGTTGAGCTGTTTATAAAAACAGTCTGCATGTTTATAAATCACAGTCTGTACATTTCTAAATCACAGGAATCACATTTGTGGAGCCCAGCTCAAAGGTTTTTACAGCAGGTTTTAGTGTATTGATATATCACCTGATGTGCATCTCCTGATGGGATAATGTATGCTTGGATGGGCTCTGTGATGTACTTGCTGTTCTTCATGGCCTGGCGGAGCTGCCTGAGCAACTCAACTGTGATCTTTGGAGACATAGCGTCTGTTGAGAGAAAAAGAAAGTCAGACTTAAATTTACACATCACGCAATTGATGACATCTAGTCATCACCAATGACTACCGTGTGA
>NW_015669349.1:0-637 GCF_001515625.1 Sinocyclocheilus rhinocerous
AATGAGTGACTATTACTATAATATTGTTGTACTGCAAACAGTATTATTTAATAATTAATATTGACAGTAATTAAGTACTTAACTAATACTTAAGGGTATGTATTATTATTATTATTATTATTATTATTATTATATTTATTTATTTATTACACAAAACTGTAAAATTTCAATACTAATATTTATGGCTGTCTTAATTTAATTGGTTTCAAATATTAAACTATGGCGCTATATCATCAAAAAAATTTAGCATTCCCCTCCCCCTGAATCACATTTTAGGTTGGAAAATATTGAAATCATATTCCAATAGTGCATGTCATTCAAGACCCAATAGCAATCCACAGATATCTGGGCTTATAAGCCTATATCTTCTGACACTTGAAGAGCATCTGGTGCAACGCCTGAAACATCTGCCCCAAAACCACCCATTAGCACAAGTTATAAATATAAAACTGCTAAACCAGCCAGTTAAAAAAATAAAAAACAGAGAAAAGAAAGAAGAGGATCAGGAAGTTGAGATGAAGTTGAGTCCGTGCCTTGAACCATTCCTTTTATCCACCGTCCTTCAGGCTCTACATCTGGTTATGGGTGCAAGTGAAAGAACGTCTCGGTTACGTATGGTAACCCTCGTTCCCTGAAG
>NW_015669350.1:0-1737 GCF_001515625.1 Sinocyclocheilus rhinocerous
AAATAGCTATAGGCTTATGCTTTAAACATGCGTTTAAATATATTTAAAAAATGACAAAAAAAAATCTAAATATTTAAATATATTTTGTGTAAAAAAAAAAGATAAAAAAAAGTCTGACTTATGCAATATTGCTTCTCCAGGTCCTTTATGGGTCTGTGTACTTTTGCGTCCATTCATTTTTCATTTTGTAACCCAAAAATGAAATTCGGAAAATGCTGTTTCTTCTTTAATTTTGGTTTTCAACATAGCATTTAAAAATACAACAATCATTTTTTTTTCGTCATGGTTAAAAAAAGAAAAACGAATGGAAAAGTACAAAAAGTACATGGAGCCTTTATGAAAGGGAAGTTTAGATTTTTTTTTCAGCAGAAAAGATGAAAAAAAAAAAACAGTTAAATTTTGTAGTACGGATTATTCATTTTTATTTTTTGTTATATTGCATCATGGCTGACTTTGCGCCATCTCAGCCTTGACCTACAGCAGAAAACCTGCCTCTCAAGAATCTGTCCTTCTCTCTTTCTATATTCAGTTCACTTTGACTTGGTTCTTAAACACTAAACAATAATAAATATTAATAGCAAAGCTAAAAAGCAAGAATAGTACTCTAGAGTAACAGTGGCAGCTTGGCTTCTCCTCTCTGAGCAACAGGTTCACACGTCTGTCTTTTATTATGTAATATCAACATGTTCCTAGTGTTTCCAAAACTTTTATTGCCACCCTGCTTTTTTGCATTTAAAATAAATAAATAAAAATAAAAAACCTTTACACAAAGCACATGAAATGCTCCCTGTACAGTTCAGTGCTGGTAGACTGTATTCGAGCGGTGACCAGCAACACTTTTCTTTACTACAATTGTGATGATTAAATGTTTCACTCCAAACAAGAAACAGGCAGAGATGGTGGGGGAAGTGATTACTTTCAAGAGGGTCACAGAAGCTCAGGAAAAAGACATTTATCTTGCATGGCAGCAGAGTGTCTCTCTCTTTCTCTGCCTGTAGTGAAGGTTGTATGTGAGCACAGTAGACGATCGAAGGGTTTCTGACAAGAGACAGATGGTGCTGTGAAAATAGCCTGCTACTCTCAATCTTTTCCTCTCTATCTCCTCAATGGTAGTCTTCACCTCATCTCCGGAACAGTAGATTGTAGTCAAGTCCAAGTGTACAAGAAGGCAGGATCACAGCACACACATCCGGGATAAAAACTATGAAACATCCGGAGAACGTAAGATAGAGGTGGTGAAATATGACTCACAAATGTTCCATATGGAGAAGATTGGGTGTTCAAAAGATTTGATCTGAAAGAAATGAATACTTTTATTTAGAAAGGATGGATTAAATTGATCAAATGTTACAGTAAAGACGTTTTTAATGTTACAAAACATTTCAAATAAATGCTGTAAATGCTTTTAAACTTTTTATTCAAATGGTTTCCACAAAAATATTAGGCAGCACAACTGTCAATATTGATGATGATACTAAGAAATGTTTCTTGAGCACCCAATCAGCATATTAGAATGGTTTCTGAATGATGCTGAAAATGTAGAATCGCAGTTAAATTATAATATTTCACAATATTAATTATTAATTTGACTGTATTTTAGATCAAATAAATGTAGCCTGAGCATAAGAGACTTCTTTCAAAAACATTCTTAATTAAAAATCGTACTGACCCCAAACTTTTGAACGGCACTGTATATCTTAAAGGTCCCATATTGTCAAAACTGAAATTTCCTGGCTT
>NW_015669351.1:0-586 GCF_001515625.1 Sinocyclocheilus rhinocerous
TGTTATACTTTTTATAGTAAACTAAAATTAAAACCATTAAAAAATGTTATATGAAATAAGTTAAATGTTAACTGAAATAAAATATAGTATTATTTCAAGTAGATGGCAAGGCAACATTTCTCATTTTATTTAATTTAACTCGATATATGAAAATAACTAAAACTAAAATTGAAAAAATAATAAAATCCAAAACTGAAAAAAACAAAAAACATATAGACATATAAAAACCAAACACTACTAAAAATGCCAAAAATACAAAAACTTTACAAAAAAAAAAAACTAACTAAAAAATAAAACTAATTCGAAACATATAATCGTATTTCAATGATACTAAAATAACACTGACTCTAAAAAGAAAGAAATTCAGTATGTTCAGTGCAAACAAGACTTAAATAATAAAAATGGAAGAAATGTCATGCTAAACCTGATTTGATCTAATAGCTAATAAATTAGAACTGTAATGATAAAACAAATTCTAATGTAACAGAATATGTGCATGATACACTGATGACCATATGCATTATCTAGCGATTGTGACAAGTACATAATTACTTTGTTTTTATTTATGCTTTTCACAAAAGGACAA
>NW_015669352.1:0-759 GCF_001515625.1 Sinocyclocheilus rhinocerous
CATTGCGGGTTGTAATCTAAAGCGTTACCGAAATAACAATTCAAACAAAAAAACAACAAAAAAAAGAAGTAGATGATTGAACAACCAAGATAATCCATTCATTTACATTTAGAAAAAGCTACAACCGTCAGAACTGACTGAATGACGAAGGTTCTTGTGTGAGTGTTGAGTGTGTTTCAGTCACTGTGGGCCTCAGAGCACAGTGACTGAAACACACTCATTCTGGATTCTGGATTGTCAGTAGAACTGATTTTGAAGATGTGTCGATATGTGCATTAAATCGGTCTTTGAACTCTTTGTCTTCATCTCCAGTCTTACCAACTCTGTTCAGCATATATTTAGGGACTCTGTTTACTTTTTGCTGATACCAAAAGAGAGTCGGGGAGTATGAAGTTTGATATGTACAGTTGATTATTACAGTTCCACCTTCATAAGCAGTCTGAACTATTGTTTTCTGCTCAATGCTGTCCTGTGATTCTATTCCTGTAGAAGCAAATCATGAAGAACATCAGCAAATGATAAGCATTCAAAATTACTTGGTAGCGTACTGAAAAGAATACTCACAAAAATATTACTTACGCCAGACATAAATGAAAACAATAATAGTTTATTATAGTCCAGTGTGTCATTTTTCCTGCTTTAAGACTCAAGTATCATCTAAATCCAGATCTTGTTCTCACCCCTGATCTAGTCTGTCATAGAATGACTGTAAATCAGTAGCGGGCCGTGCATTTTACACCTAGGCCTTCAGTGGCGTCC
>NW_015669353.1:0-223 GCF_001515625.1 Sinocyclocheilus rhinocerous
GTGTCAATAATGAAAAAAAACTGTGTCAAAATGTTACTTACACTTTTAAAAATATTTAAAAGATTAAAAAGTTTAAAGCTCTGTGGTTCCGTGAAGAACCTTTAACATCCATGGAAACTTTCAATTCCACAAATTGTTCTTCATAGTGGAAAAGGATTCTTTAAGTTTTCACACACACAAAAAAAAACTTTCAAGAATTGTTCACTTTAAAGGGATAGTTCAC
>NW_015669354.1:0-1074 GCF_001515625.1 Sinocyclocheilus rhinocerous
AAGAACAAACCAATGGGAAACAAGACACATGACTAAAACAACAAACTGGAAACAGCAACGTAAGTGTCACGCCTTTGTATTGGTTTGTCTAGATTTATGAGGTCCAAATGTGTGAAATATTGTGTGTGATATTGTGTGAATTATGCAAAAGTCACTTTTATAAGGTGTTTGAACAGTTGTGTAGCTGCAGAGTGTGAAAACAACCAGCCTATAATGTTAAAAATCCACCCACTATTTTTTTTTTATACATATATAATCCCACTAAATCATAAATCATACAAGTCATCATAGGGGAAAAGGTCCCGCCCATTTGTGACGCTCTCTGCCTTATTAGCATAGACACAGCCCTGAGTGAGAAGCAAAGAGATAGAGGAAATATTTCTGATCCAAGCTACCTGATGCAGCGCCAACCGATACCTGGACTCTTGATGGCTTCAGAGTTGAGACAGAACAACTAATATAATAAAAGAAAATCCTGATTGCATAATAGCACAGTAGGTGGCGATATGCGCAAAGATTGCAACTCGCCATAAAACCAAGAAGAAGAAGAAGAAGAAGAAGCTACCTGATGATGGGAGTAATGCACTGTTAAGTGCGGTTGCCAGCAAAAGAAAGAAGAAGAAGAAGAAGAAGAGTGAGAAGCAGCAGCAGTCAGTCATGACTGTTTTCCTGCTGTAACGTTAGCTGATGGAGATATAGGCTACAATGTCAGTGCTAAAGAGGCATTATTTACAAGTGTTGTGTTTTGGGATGCACCAATGAACATAGGAGTCTCCATAGACTCCCTCCATCTGAGCTGCTGAGGACACTGTGGTTAAATTTCATTTTCGAAGGAAATATCCCGGGGAAAAAAATCGGCAAAGTCCCCTAAGTTATATGTTTAGGGACCAATACCAACGTTTCGTGCGCGAATGTCAGCTCCAGACAACGTAAGTGTCAAGGTCTTTGTTTATCAAATTGCCTTTCTGAAAGGGATCTTGGCACTCTTTAAGGCTAATGTTGCCTGTTTTCACCGATGCTGCCTTCACCTGCTACCAGAATGATCGTAAATAGGAATGTGGTAGTTAAAAATTG
>NW_015669355.1:0-483 GCF_001515625.1 Sinocyclocheilus rhinocerous
AGTATGTTATGATCGACAGTGTCAAACGCAGATCTGAGATCTAGTAGTACCAGGCAGCATTGATATTTTGCCAGAATCAGAATTTAAGCAAATATCATTTATTATTTTAATGAGCGCTGTCTCTGTGCTGTGACACACACACACACACCGTTTCATTCCTCACACAACGCCGGCCCAGTGGAGCCCAGTGCAATAATCACATTATATTCATGTTTCTGCCAGTATGAAATGAAGAAACGCAGGCTTAATTTAATCATTACACTTCTTGACTTGAGTACGAGCGTTAAAACCTAGTGATTTACATCAACACTCTACTCTAATTCACACGAGGAACCGCAAACAGAAAATCAGCCAATAAAAGACTTCTTGAAGTTTAACATGGAGATTAGTGGAACAGGATTTATCTCACATATATAACACACTGATATAATATTTCATATTTTTATGTAATATTATTTATATATACATATATATATATATATA
>NW_015669356.1:0-521 GCF_001515625.1 Sinocyclocheilus rhinocerous
TTTTGAATTACAAGAATAATTTTGTGTTCTCATGTCATTTAATATTGGTTTGCATTTGTCTTGTGTTATTCAGTTGCTTGGGTATTGTGTTGTACAGAACGACTCACTGTGATGTGTATGAAATTTACCTGTATTATAACGACCTGTAAATGCTTTATATTTAATATCGAAATGTTCCAATTATTAGAATTGTGTGGAATTACACACTGTTTGAAAATATTTATACTTTTTTCATACATTCTAATTTACAGTTCACTTCTCTTCCTCTTGATCACAGCTGCTTTATTTTCTACATATATTTCTTGAGTTTTTTTGAACTGAGAAGACAAACACAGAGAAGATGAATAACTCTACAGTGAACTTCACACCTGAAGCATCTACAAACTCCACAACTCATGCCTTTTGGTTAGTGAACAGACTGGACATTTTTCTGTACAGCATCAATTTACTGTTCGGTTTTCCAATACACTCCTATGTTATATGGCTCATCGTCACAGGAACAGGAAGTGCATTTACATCAG
>NW_015669357.1:0-962 GCF_001515625.1 Sinocyclocheilus rhinocerous
GAATGTTTTGCTGGGTTATAGGGCCTTCAATTGGAGTAAATAAATAAATAAAACAGGACAGAACCAAAAAATGATAGATATTACTGAATTCATGGCAAATGCAACAAATGTAATATAATAATAATGCATTTTTGTCACGTAGAAATGCACTTGACAGTAAAGCATTGATTTTGAGCTAGAATTGTAAGAAAATGTACTGCTTCATCATTTCCTCACCCTCATGTCGTTCCAAACCTGTATGACTTATACTTTCTTCTGTGGAACACAATACAATTTTACAATTTTACCAAACCATTTTGGTTACCCTTGATTTCTACTGTACGGAAAAAAAAATATTGAATTTCTCAAATTATCTTTTATATTCTACAGAAGAAAGAAATTCATACAGGTTTGGAATGACATGATGTTGAGTAAATGATGACAGTTTGCATTTTTGGGTGAATCTACTTTTAAGAACTTTATTATTTGTAAATAGTAAACACCTATATATGACACTGATATTTATCTTTAATCAGGCTCTTATTGAATCAGCATTTTACTCCAATTAAAATTCATTAGAACTAAACATTTTAAGATAAATAAGTTCTTGAGTTTAACTGACTAGTATTAGTAGGTATTAGGTCCTCATTTCCATGGTTTTTAAAATAAATAATAGGCTAAGTAATAATAAACGATGAAATTTGTAGTAAAAAAAAAAAACTAAACAAGAAAACACTACAAAAACACCTTCTATAAAATGTTAATATTCCCCAATATGTAATAACAGTATAATTTACAATAAATACATTTCTTCCAAAACAGGATATTTGTACAGTGTTAATAACTGCAAGTTAAATTATGGTACTGAATGACAAAAGCCTGTTGGCGTTTTCCAATAGTTTCCATTGTCGTAGCTGTTTTAGCCGGCATCACTACAAAACCTTTAATGTTCTCATATCACACGACTGTATGGATCAAGCGAC
>NW_015669358.1:0-561 GCF_001515625.1 Sinocyclocheilus rhinocerous
AATAATGTAGAGTATACAATACATCCATACATACATACAAACATAAATAAATAAAAAAAAATGTATTAAGTAATTAGAAATGAATTATTCGTATTTGGTTTCATGTTGTTGTTGTTTTTTAATATTCCCTTAACATTATTTTAACATAAAATATATAAAAATAAGTTTTTGTTGTTGTTTTTTGTTTTGTAACCATCAAAGTAAAATGTAGGTTAGTTAAATACATGCTACAGTGTAGGTGTACACATCCTAATTATTAATATTAATATGTAGAAATTGTATTTGTTTGTTTGAAATATACATTCATTTTTAATTTGGAATTGCAACACATGCTATTGTACAACTCAAAGTAACCTTGCCTTGTATTCAGAATCATTTAAATAATTTTTATATAAAAAAATTCTCATCATAGAAGTCAAGTAATTAGTACTAATTACTAAGTAAGTATTAGTAAGTATTTTTGAACAAATGTAGGACAAAAAAATTAATGTCATTGACCCATTTACTCTTTTTTTCTTCTTCATAGACTTGTTTTTATTAATATGTCCTTTGTGGTAAATT
>NW_015669359.1:0-519 GCF_001515625.1 Sinocyclocheilus rhinocerous
CAGAGGAATCCCATTAGTCTGACTAATATTTGTGGTGTTCAATTAAGGTGACCACATTAAACTTGTACAGACACATTTAGATTTTTTGTGCCAGATAAATATTGCTCTAATCGCAAAAACAAATTATATTAGTTGTATAGTAGTTTGGTTCATCTCTTAAAGTGTAGCTATTTTTTTCCGTCAGTTGTATTGTATTACAAGCTTTCTGAATATTGTTTAAATATGTAAATTAGGTATTATCTAATTAAATATGCATTAATTGGTATACATTTCCAGAACAGAAATCTGAACATTGGATAAAGCCAGGTTCAAGTGAAAAGGTAAAAGCCTTCAGAATATAGATAGGAACAAAAGTATAATGTTTGTATTTAAGTTCTACTGAATTTTTAGCTCGGTGCAGGAGAAAAAAAAAACATGTTGAAGACCTTTTAAAGGTAAATAGCCAGAATTTACTTGTACATGGATTGTCTTTCGTTAATGGGTAGTTTAAAGTAGCTTCCCCATCACAGGATGAGATCA
>NW_015669360.1:0-661 GCF_001515625.1 Sinocyclocheilus rhinocerous
TAAAATTTAATATAAAAATATAAATTATAATATAAAAATAAAAATATATATAAAATAAAAATATTTTTAAATAAATTTTTCATGTAATAAAATTATCATGTAGTAAAAATACAAGCAGATAAATATTGCTATTTATATATTGGTGCATATATCTAATTGCTTAAAAATCATTCTTTCTTGTGTGAAAACAGTGTGAAAAAATTATGCTTTGATGAAGGGTTGTGCCGATAGCAAGACAATTATTATTATTATTATTATTATTATCATCATCAGGTTCGTAATACTATCTAATTAATATTAGGGCTTATTTATTTGTTCCATCATATTTATTTTTCCGCATTTTTACAGTGTTGCGCGTTATAACCAATCACACACGATTCCGTTGAGTTTATGAATGCATCGGCCAATCAGAGGCGTTCAGATGAGTCATTGCTGAAAGTTTTGTTGTTCAGTGCGTGCACTCGCTAACTGAAGTCTGCTCTCTCGCAAATTCTCTCATCATAAACAACACAGTGCAGATGTACGTGCGATGTAAGATATTTAATCATCATACAGTGTAGATAGATAAAATATAAAACTAAAATAAAAATAAGTGAAAGCTTACTAAAAATATTAAAAAACAAGTCATAAAAATGACAAAAGCCCATAAAAAATTATTAAA
>NW_015669361.1:0-753 GCF_001515625.1 Sinocyclocheilus rhinocerous
ATATATATATATATATAAATGTGTGTATGTATGTATGGGACTCTTCAGGAAAGTAAAATGACAATTGATTGACAATTGATTTCTTGTATTACTGTTTTACAACATATTCACATATCAACCAATCAGAAAACAGTTTTTGTATCCATTTGACAATATTGTCTGGCATTTACTAACAGTCACAGCTTCAAGTCAACAGCAATTACACCACCAAGCTGCTGCTGCTTCATGATAAGCTCAGCAATATGTCATTCAGGAGCAAAACTTGGCCCTTAGACAGATCAAGCCAATGAGCTGCATCAGGTCTCTCATAATCTCATTTGCAACCAGTGAGTACAAAACTCAGATGAACAAAAACAAAGCAAAGACACTGCTGTGCAGTCAATTCAACAAAACTGCTTAAAACAAAACGGGAAGGGATGTGATGATCCTGGCTTGGTGTAATTCCCCCATATCAACAAAATAACTTTAATGCAAATCTGCATTTCAGAGAACGATATAAAACATCTCTCCCAGTGGTTTGCATGTAATACAGGAACCTGGTCATGGAGACCTTGTGGGGAAAACTCATGCAAATGCAATACAAAGCAGCTTTTCCTTCCTTGTTAACTATGAAATCATAAATAGAGTAAGAAAAATCTGTATGATAAAATAAATAAAAACTGGACAATAATTAAAATGTATACAGGGCGGAGAGAGAACTTCAATTGTATATAGGGCTGTGCGATTAATCGAAATCGAATCGAAATCGCGATT
>NW_015669362.1:0-540 GCF_001515625.1 Sinocyclocheilus rhinocerous
GTCTCAACATCGTGATGTCTATCAGCCATCGGCGATGGGCAATGGCATCGTCTATCGACCCAACTCTAGTTGATAGTAAACTAGTAGTCGAGTTAAAAAATTGTACTTAAACATCAAAACTACTGTCTGACATAATAATAGAAGAATTTTCAAAAGCAGCAGAAAATTAATCTAAATTAAAAAGTAAGTCATATAAAATGCAATTATGATCTGAAATAAAAAAAAATTCAGAGAGAACAGAACCAATTTTTAAGCCAAAACTAAGAGCGGGACCAGTAACATGTTGGGTAAGATTAAAAGACTCATAATGTTAGTTGCAAATTTATCAGAAACATCACCAATATGAATGTTGAAATCCCTGTAGCAAATTAGATCGAAAGGGAAATGTGTATAAATAATTACAATTAATTATTATTATTTATCTCATCTGCTGTCACCGAAGCACCAGCCGCGTCAGACCCAATCCACCCGCCAGCAATATCACAATCACCTGATTCCTGTCACCGCCTAATCAAGACTGGTTCATAAGCCCACTCACCT
>NW_015669363.1:0-627 GCF_001515625.1 Sinocyclocheilus rhinocerous
AGAGGCGCTTTCTGTGTGTGTGTGCTTCAGTGTCTGCGCTCTGAAGACCGGACCGAATGGAGTTCTCTCTTGCATCGTCAGATTTATCTGCTCTTCTCTTACGCCCACATATTGACATTTTTGAACATTTTATGCGACGTGCAGCAAGTGTATGTTAGCTTATGTCCCGCCGGCTCATATGTACGGATCTAACCTCCGAACCACACAGCAGATTCGTTCTCTTCCCAAATCGTCCCTCCCTAACATTTTCGTCTAGTTTTTGTCATTAAAAAAAAGAGTTTTAGTTCGTTATAGTCTCATTGTCGTCGGTGAAAAAAATGTAATTTTCGTCAACGAAATTAACACTGGTTCTCATGCGACCAACTGAGAAAGTTAGGCGCAAAAGAGCGACCAGTGGGAAGAATGAGTCTGGAGCCCTGTTGTCACACATTATTTTGTTTAGTTAAGAATCATGGGGCAAAACATCGAGAGTCGCACCTGTGGAGTGGAAGGCGCTGGGGCTGTGGATGCCGAGCTGCGTGAGGGTACAGGTCAGGTTCCCCGTGCTGCCGCTCACAGACGGGTATCCCGGCTCGTCCGGGTCCAGCGGGGTCGGCAGCGGGGACGGGAAGTGCAGGCTGGACAGAT
>NW_015669364.1:0-1661 GCF_001515625.1 Sinocyclocheilus rhinocerous
ATAGTAAATATATTGGATTTGTATTAAAAATATTATAAATGTATTGTAATTATGCCAGTTATATTGTAGTGGAAATGAAACTATGGTAACTAGTGAGGGTGAAGGTTGTTTCTCATTAGTTCTTCATTTTATATAGGTCGTTTGTCTTTCAGGGTTGTAAAGGTTGCTTGTCCATATGGTAGTAGCAACACTTTCTTTTACTGTAGTGTCACACATACTAAATCCTGCACTGTAAACCAAGAAGCCCTCCATCAAATTCAGCCACACGGAGGCAATTACAATTACAGTGCACCATGAACAGCTGTTTGCGCTTTCACCCATTTTTAGGTAACTCAGAGATTTACTACCTGTATGCACGTTTCCCCACATCAGTGTGTTTGATTGGACGAGTCTTAATGGATAAGTGGGAGGAGAAATGAGGTGGGCAGTTTCTTCATACCCCTCCTCCTCGCAGAGCCTTTCTCTTTCCCACAGGTGCCAGGGCTTACAGTGCTGGTGTGGCAGAGGGGGAGGGAACACCTGGCAGGCTGTTCCCCCGATGGTCTGCCGGGTTCAGAGGCATTTTCCCAGGCTTCCTATGAATGGTCACTAATAGCCGTGGGAGAGGGCTTTGCGAGCACTGCACGGTGTACCAGGCTGACTCGTCTTGGCAGGCCCTGTGAGGAGAGCTTAAAGCAGTGTTGGCTGCCTGTGACCCAGCCCTAAAGCCAGCACAAGTGCACTGCAGCAGATAGCCTTACCGCTGGAGAATGTGTTTACAAGGGCACAGTGGGAGTGAGATCTCACTCAGTGAGTGGAGGGATGTGGGACCGGCTGTGGCACTCCATCCACTTCTGATTCTCTCTGGCTGCGTTCACACAGCAGCAGAATGCGGTGCTGTTATAGAGTGATAAATACAGTTACGTTCATATGCGCTTCCTTTTGAAATGCATTTGATGCTGCTGTCAGCTAATTTAAGCTTTGACAAATTGACCTGCGTTTGGATTTGACTTTTTCATTGAATGACATCTAGGGATGCACAGTATATCTATACCATATTGTTATCAGCCAATGTTAAAGATTTTTGAATTAATCTATATCAGTAGATATCGAATATACACTACTTAAAAAATTATAGCAGCACAACTGTTTTCAGTATCGATGATAATAAAAAATGTTACTTGTGCACCAAATCAGCATGTTAGAATGATTTCTGAAGGATCATGTGAAATTGAAGTAATGGCTGCAGAAAATTCAGACCTTAAACTTTTGAATGGTGATGTAAATTGGCTGAATTTTAATTTTAACACTGTCAATTGTAATCTTTAGCAAATCTCAAAATGAATATCCATTGTTCATACTGTACATTATGATATTGTGAGGCCTAAATTCACTTGTAGCTTTTAAAACGGATCATTTTCAGGGCTCACAAAATTTCAAAATCCCTGGTAGCCCTTCGGGCAGGAATTATTCAGATTTTGGTAGCCCAAAATCAATTTATAACCCGAATAAAAAAAGGTATCAGTTGAACTTCACTGAGGACAAATCAGCATGACCAAAAACTTCAGTCACTGTATTTTTTCTTCAAGTCAGCTGTGTAGGGGTGCAACCGATCACAATTCTCACGGTTCAGAACATATTACGGGTTTTGAGTCACACATCAGATCTTTTTTTTTTTTTTT
>NW_015669365.1:0-1093 GCF_001515625.1 Sinocyclocheilus rhinocerous
TTTATTGTTTTTGCCTATTCATGTTCATTCATGTCTTTTTATTATCATTATAATTTTCTTTATTATTGAGTCCCAGTGTCCTCTACAGAGGACATAGCATAACATATGAATAAAATATAAATTTTCAAAATTATTTTTTTTTCTTATGCTCTAAACAATGTAATGACACGAAAAAATACTAAATTCACAAAACTTTATTTTTCTAGGTATCAGGAGGTTAAAATATATTACAAAATATATTTTAAACAGTGATAATATTTCACAATATTAGTGTTTTTACAGTATTTTTTTCATCAAATAAATGTAACCTTGGTGAGCATCTTTCAAAAACATAAAAAACCCTTAACCTCAAACTTTTGAGTATTTTTGAGTTTGTTAATATGAATGTCCAAACCCAAACTCACTGATTCACTAGAATGGATCTAACTTACATATAGACAATATAGTTGAGCGTATTTTATTCTTGACTCACCAGTGTGCACAAAACAATATTAAAAACACTGATGCAGTTCTATATGTTAGTAAACAGTGCTAATTTTATTGGAAAATGCAGTCAGGTTAGTAGTCACTATCTTTTGTTAGTTACTCCCCAACCCTGCTTCTCTGTCCTGCTCATATCATGGCCAAACATGCCGGGAGATTTGCTCATCTCTGCCACTGAGGGATGCATGTATGTGGAGCTTTTGGCTGCTAGTACATACAGAGAGCTCGGGCCAAAAGCTAGAAAGCCCATATGGTGCTCAGCACACACAGAGGCTTCACAGCGCTCTCAGCCTAATGCAAATCCTCAGCGCTTATCAGACAGAAGAGTGGGACTATTAGTGGTGATGGGGTTTGTGTGCTGTGTGTGTTTTATCTGTACGGGCAGCCCAACACGTCCCGTTCCACTTCAGCTTCTGCCGAAGCACTTCACTGGCTCCCTGCTTCTTCACGCTCGCTGTCCATTTGCAGCTTCATGTTCAGCTCTCACCGGCCCAATTTTTTGCCCTGGTGGAGCTTTGCTCTGAAAAAACAGCGTTACATGACCTGACCGAGTCTCTGGTCTCTACTGGGGGGAAATGGACGGCATTTCTAACAGATTCACTGAAATGTT
>NW_015669366.1:0-560 GCF_001515625.1 Sinocyclocheilus rhinocerous
TCCAATTCAGCCTTATATCAAACAGAAACTCTGGGAGAAAATTTACAGGCTTTGTTGCTCAGCCAAATTTGGAGTGGTTTCGATTATGGTAGATGTGATTATGGTGCAAAATTACAAATCTACGTTTATTTAGCTGATAGAAATTATTTAAATTATTATTTTATTGCTAATTGTACAATACAAGGCAGGACACAGCCCATGTATGACGCACATACCAGAACAATCATACACACACACACACAAATAATATTAATTTTTTAAAAATAAAAAAAAATAAAATAGAAAATAGAGAATATGAAACATGGATATTTAAAGGGCCCCTATTATGCAAAATTAAATTTTACACGGTGGTTTGGACATAAATGTGTGTTGGCAGTGTATGTACACAACCACCCTATACACAAGTTTCCTACACCCCATGAGGCCTTGTGTCAAAAATGGGAGTGTCTTCCGGTTCGAAGTAAACAAGCAGGACGTGACACTCATTAATTCAACAGTTGACAATCATTCAAGATTTAGTGATCCAAACTTGCTAATGATGTGGGAACACAACTTCAATG
>NW_015669367.1:0-504 GCF_001515625.1 Sinocyclocheilus rhinocerous
GCTACGTTCTGAATTAGTACGAAAGCAAAAAGCATCTACAATACCTGTGTTAAAGCGTCAGAAATCAAGGTTCTCACCATTTACCAATCAAAAGTCAAACACACTAATGGGATTGTAGATATTAGTGTTATGAAAGTTCTCGAAAACGACTCAAACACTGCATTAAACACTGACCGGTGCCCAATATCCGATATCAAAGGGTTTCTAGTGTGAGTGGCGAACTGAATCTAATGATGGCAGAATGTCAGGTAGGCATTTCTTTGTTGTCAACATCGCCTGGCTACTTTAACAGCTTCGTTCGGTCGATACTGATGCTACATTAAGTTTGCCTGACAACACGACGTCTATTGAACACTAATTAACACTGAAATTGGGTACAAACTGCACGGGCCAAGTGGGCTAATTTCACCAGCCCGTGCATTGCGTTTCTGTCAATGCAAATCACAATCTTTTGCGCTCTGAGTGATTTTAACATGCAGAGTGAAACTGCTATGACATTTACCA
>NW_015669368.1:0-506 GCF_001515625.1 Sinocyclocheilus rhinocerous
GCTACGTTCTGAATTAGTACGAAAGCAAAAAGCATCTACAATACCGGTGTTAAAGCGTCAGAAATCAAGGTTCTCACCATTTACCAATCAAAAGTCAAACACGCTAATGGGATTGTAGATATTAGTGTTATGAAAGTTCTCGAAAACGACTCAAACACTGCATTAAACACTGACCGGTGCCCAATATCCGATATCAAAGGGTTTCTAGTGTGAGTGGCGAACTGAATCTAATGATGGCAGAATGTCAGGTAGGCATTTCTTTGTTGTCAACATCGCCTGGCTACTTTAACAGCTTCGTTCGGTCGATACTGATGCTACATTAAGTTTGCCTGACAACACGACGTCTATTGAACACTAATTAACACTGAAATTGGGTACAAACTGCATGGGCCAAGTGGGCTAATTTCACCAGCCCGTGCATTGCGTTTCTGTCAATGCAAATCACAATCTTTTGCGCTCATTGAGTGATTTTAACATGCAGAGTGAAACTGCTATGACATTTACCA
>NW_015669369.1:0-570 GCF_001515625.1 Sinocyclocheilus rhinocerous
CACAGAGGAAAAACTGACCATCATACACTAAACGACTGAGGATCACCAGACTTTAAAGTTGTTCCGATCACAACAAACTTGAGCAGAAATGTGAGCCTTGTTGCTAGGAGACGCGTGACAAATGAAATCAATGTGTTCTAAAATTGGCTCAAAATATCAAACAAGTTTGATATCCTCCGACTGGATGGAATCAGAGTCTGAAGCTAAAAAATCGGATACTCTGACCATCATACACTGCGTGATTTTCTATTAAATCTGTCAGCTCGAACCTGCAGACTACCGGCTCTGACTTTCGGCAACTATCATCGACTTGTTCGGACTGTAAATCGGGGAAAAATTCTTAGAGTGAAGAACATTTGAAAAATCTGAGAAATCTTTTTTCACTATAAAGAACTTATTGTGCAATTTAAGAGTGTAGTTAAGAAAACCAGCGTCCCATGCAGTGCTGTTCTTTTCAACAGGGATATAACAAGACTTTTACACAAGTTTTTTAAACTATACTTAACGGATAGATTTCCTCTTGTCCCCCATAAAGTACTGACAGAAACTTGGAGGTCATTGAAGTTAAGC
>NW_015669370.1:0-577 GCF_001515625.1 Sinocyclocheilus rhinocerous
ATTTAAGTAAAAATCTGTCTTTACAACTTTTACTTGTAATGGAGTTGAGTACTTTGTCCGCCTCTGGTAGAAGTCCTAAAGTGAATTGCTGCAACGTACACTCGCTCAGCAGGTAATTTCATATGACTTGATGATGATTTTTTATTTTATTTTATTTTTTTGGCTCCCCGGTAACACATATTTAATGAGGGGCAGGAAAATTACTTAAGGTAGTTAACACTTAATGTGTGCATTGCTTTCCAAATTTAACATAATCGCTCGTTATTTCATTCTAGTGCCGGAGCCCTGCATAGTGTAGATTCAACCCTATTTAAATACACCTGATCCAGCTAATCAAGTCCTTCAGGCTTATTTGAAAACTGCATGGTTGTGCGTGTTGGAGCAGGGTCGGAGTTTGACTCCCCGAAACATTTTCATCAACTGTGAACTGTCCAGTAGATGGCTGCAGTGATCCACACATGCTGCTCACTATATAGCAGCACTTAAAATTATTTCAATTAAGTTATATTAAAATAACATAAAAAAAAGTTACATTAAAATAACTTAACAAATATATTAAAAAAAGATAAATTAATAA
>NW_015669371.1:0-501 GCF_001515625.1 Sinocyclocheilus rhinocerous
GTTTTTTAAACTATTTTTTTCACAAATTAATTTCTCACACCACACAGCCATTAATGAACTGTAAACAGTTGCTTAAAAAGGCTAAAAACACACTAAAGTACACCTAAAATCTCTATGTTAGCATGTATTTATGATGGATGCGTCATGCACCAAACATTTAATAGGTTAAAGCTTCAAAAACTGTAAACATTGATTAAATAAAGGTTATTAATTATGCTGAAAATATCATTTAGATTACATGACAACTAAACTTCACGAATGAGCTAGCGGACTAGCTTGGTCAAGCTAGTATGTTATTCAACAAAGCAAACAAACAAAACACACGACTGTGACCAATAATAACTTCCTTTATAATACTAATTTATAGAAGGTAAATCAATACCTCGGAGTGATATCTTGAACGTATCTTATCAAATCCGCTGCTTTCCCAGCCTCTGTTGTGCGAAAATAGAAATAGAAATGACGTAAAAAGATGGAGGGTCAATAGACTACAAGCCCCAG
>NW_015669372.1:0-586 GCF_001515625.1 Sinocyclocheilus rhinocerous
TTGATATAAAAGGTTTTAAACTATATAATAAAGATGCAATAAAAAATTTTTTTAGATTAGATGAAATATCTCTCTAAATGTCAGATTTTGTATATAAAAGTGTATTTTTTTTTCATGTTACTCAGAGATCATTAACGTGATCAGATCTAAAGATGAGGAACCTGACCTGCTCTATGTGATGAAATTCCTGGCGTCTGAAAATATTCCCGGCCTCCCACCTAATGGAGGAATCTCATGCAAGTAAGTGATACTGGACACTAATACAGTGACCTGCACTAATTTTGAATTTTTTGAATAAAAGTTCAAAAAGATAAATGATGCAGATTTATTTTCACAGCTGCCTTTGCTCATATTTACAAAGGGGGCCAATGTTAGTGGAGGGCACTGTATATAAGTGACAATTCAACATTCAAACATGTTTTCTCAAACTTTGTTTTGTTTGTCTGCAGGAAAGATTGCATAATTGGTGCATATCAAAAATATGCAGCAGCCGTTAGATCTCATGAGCCGATGGTATGTATGCATGCATACATGTTAAAGTCATATTATATTAATTCCTCAACAGTTCATTTGATTTTTAATACGA
>NW_015669373.1:0-585 GCF_001515625.1 Sinocyclocheilus rhinocerous
TGGAGACAGGAAAGGACTTTTAGATCCTCAATTTTTATGCAAGCTAAAAACTGTGCTAGCAAACCAGCTGAGCAAAGGTCGCTAGTGCATGAGAAGGGAACAATCTTTTTTATTTATTTTCTTCAATGGGATTGGTGAGCTGAGTCTTTCCATCCATTCGGTTTAAATGTGTTTGGAAGCTTTGATTAATAAAGGATTAAGGGATGACGGATTAGAATGGTTCGGGTGAGGATACTCCCTGTGAAAATACATTATATTCACATAGTCTCCATACCGTCAGCATGAAGACCTCAAATTAACTGGTTTGACCATGACAATTTCGATTTATGAGGAATCATTAGAAAATCAGAACTTGATTAGAAAATCAAATCATTATTATAGGACATTTCACTTAAAGCAATGCTGCAAGAGATAGTTGAGCAAGCCTAGCTCCAAGGTCACGTTTGTCCACTGGAATTAGATACACTCTATCCTGTTTAAGTTTGTTTGAGGTAATAATATATAGAATTTGTTTAGACATTTGAGAAGCTAAGAGTAAAAAGTAAGAGCTTTTCTTGATTCATATTTTGCACCTCATTGGTTACA
>NW_015669374.1:0-2089 GCF_001515625.1 Sinocyclocheilus rhinocerous
AAAAAAAAAAATTATATATCTGGAGATTTCTTTGCAGAATCATGGGAAATGTAGTTTTTCTACCAGGAATTCTGATGTTAAACACTATTATTTAAAAAAGTATTTAATAATGTGGGCTGATAGTCTAAAAAAAGAGCATATACCATTAATTAACAACCTCGTAGCTCACAGTATGTCTGTATTTAATGATTTATAAATTGTTCTAAATCAGTTCTCCTACGGAGAAACTTAATGGTATTTTTATCTCCAGAATCCGACTCTTGCACTCTATTTCACATTTGATTATTTTTGCTTTTTTACATATAAAGGTATATCTTCTTTTGTTTTTAGGCTATTTGCTTTATAGCTTGTAATGAGCTTCTTTGCTCTCTATTTTACTACCGACTATTTACTTGTCTTGAATAACTGAGAATCTGAAGTAGATACTTGAACAAGACTTAATTGAGAAATACTTGAAAGACACTTGCCATTGTTTTAATTTAATTAATTGTGCTGTGTGTTTAGCAGATTAACTGTGTCAGCTGTAAAACCACACTGGTTCTTGTGTAAAAAATGGTTATGTATGAGAGGATATATAAATGATGAAATATATCAGTATGTATGTGTGAAGCGCATGAAGCAATCTGGCCGTGCTCCAAGGAATGCTGGGAGAGCTCAATGCCACACCAAAGCCCTGTGTACACAGCATGTACTTCACTACACTCACTCACTCAACACAACACGACACATTACCCATCAGTAGTGCATGATGCACACGTACAGCATGTCATTATGACACTCAGTTAGTGTAATGAAACCCGAATCTTCATGAATAACTGAAGTTGCACAAACTAGTTCACATTTGTCTGTTTGTTAGCAGAAGCAAGCGAGAGATGTTGTGGTTCGGGCAGCACATCTGTAGGACTGAGGAATGACTGCATCAATATTTCATCATCCTGAAAACATTGCTGAAACCACAGCGATGTGATTCTGGAGTTTGGGCATGAGCAGAACTGCTTTAGAAGGTGAGGAAAGAAAATATAGACCATCTCACTCGTCACTCCACAACCTTTATTTCCATGACAATCCGGTGGCCAAAATAACGTTGAATACTGTAAAAATGGTACAACATTTTGGTGTTGCATAGAAAAACTACTTTGGTTGTTTATTTTTTTTAAAGTACAATGTGATTTTTTTTCAATGTTACAACACTGATATCCCAGTGTGATATGGAGAGATAACCAAGTGAGCCATTTTTTCCTAAAAAAAAATAAATAAATAAAACTAAGGAACACCAATATTGAAGTTGATAATTATTTTATATTATTATTTCATAGCCTAAAACTAATAAAACGGTCGGTTTTAATATCTAAAATATTGTGGAAAATATAAAACCAATTAGAAATAAAATGAATTGTTAATTTAGACAACATTAAATGAACAAATGGTTAATTTTGAAATCTGCTAAAAAATTTATTTAACAGTATAACAGTGGTTCTCAACTTCAAAAGGGGCCCCTTAAGCGTATTTAAAATGATTTAAAATAAGAAAAACAAGCATTAAAATAAAATACAATAAAATGAAATCTCATTTTATTTTTAAAATCTCAGTTGTCAACAATATATGAGGAAGCCTCATTTCAAAAGTGTGATTTGTAGACCTGGAAAAGTCATAAATTAATACAGTCTTAAAACTCCATCGGCATTTTTATAATATACAATATCAATATACATTTTTCTAGTTATGCCCAGCTTTAAATTACTTTATTTGGAAAAAATTGCAAGCAAAAAATATTTGAAAAATTATTTTCCTTAATCCTTATCCAGTAAATCTTAAACAACTGGAAAAATCATAGGGCCTTTGATTATTGTTGTACACAGTGGAAGTCAAAAATGTTGAAAACCACTGCTCTAATTGACAACAAATGCAATTTAAATATGAAAATGGAGTGTGCAAAAAAAAATGCTAAAATGAGTATGCACAATTATACAATATTGGCCAATATTCTATATTGTACCAGATAATAAATTAAACACGACACCTTTAAAGTCGCAAATGCATTTGACTTAACAACATGCTTTTGAATGCAACAATGTTCAATAAAAGAATT
>NW_015669375.1:0-625 GCF_001515625.1 Sinocyclocheilus rhinocerous
AAGTTCTTACCTCAGAGAGACATTGCCCCAAGGCTATTAAAACTATTTTTAAGCAGTTTTTCTTTTGAGCTTTAGAAAATCACAACTAAACTAACTATGAAGCCAAGTAGTTTTTCAATGGAAGGGTTAAATCATAATAAAGAGGAGGATTTTATAACTGAGCTGATCCAATATGCTACCTCTGGATTTACTATCCTCTTATTCATCTCTGACAGCATCTTTCCCTCATATTACAAATGACTGTTTCTTAGCCCCACCATGCTGCAAAACACTCATAGGCCAACTTTCCATCACTTCCTGTCAGGCTGACCAATCAACATGCACATCCACATACCTCACTCTGCCAATCAGAGACTCAGACAAAAAAAAAGTACTTTTTCTTTCAAATGAGTGATACATTCAGACGAGCACACTTCTTCCCCGTGTGTGATCTTTGATCACAGGATTCTAAACATTGTTTGTTTTTGCCTTAATAATTTTTTTAATTTGTGTATTTGTTTGATGATTATTTTAAACATTACCCTGTATTTGACAAAGCTAAACAAATATATCAATAGAATTCCACCCCTAATATGTCTACTTCATTTAAGACGTCTCTCTATGATGTCTTGAATACTAAACAGCT
>NW_015669376.1:0-508 GCF_001515625.1 Sinocyclocheilus rhinocerous
TGTGGGCAGATGCTGTTAAGCTCCAAAAATTAGTAAAGTTGTCCACATGACTTTTCTCATCAGTTTTCTGAAACCTTACAATGCAATGAAACCAACCGAAATTTAAAAAACTATTCAGTGCAATTGCAATCACTTTTCTACATTTCAAAATTGGTGCATTGCATTTGGTTAAGAGGCATCTGAGAATATGTCCTTTGGCGTCATTGTTTTCAAACCCTTCTTAACATGTCTTACTGTGGTATATTTGAAAATATCAGGGATGTCCAATCCTGCTCTTTTTAAGGACCGCCAGTTTAGCTCCAACAGTGAGTCTGAAGACCTTGATTAGCTGGTTTAGGTGTTTAACTGGGGCTGGAGCTAAAGGTAGTCCTCTAGGAGCAGGATTGGACATCACTGGAATATTGACACAAATGAGATTTGAAATCTCTGGCTGAGGACAATATTTCGAGAAGGTAACAAAGTAGTAACGAAATAACTTTATTTGAAGAATCTCCTTTTGTGTTCCACC
>NW_015669377.1:0-574 GCF_001515625.1 Sinocyclocheilus rhinocerous
ATATTTTTTAAAAAGTTGAAATGCAGCTTTGAATAGCCTATTAGTTTCATTAGTGATGAAAAATAATTAATAGGCTACTGACGACAAGCTGGGAAAACAAGCAACTATTCTAGAGTTATGTTCTAATAATTGAAGCAGGTATTCTGTGTTTACTTTCGCTTTGTTGGATTCAGCAATTACCTGAACTAATCAGATCTCACCTGTCTGAAGAACTCACAAACAGCGCCTTCGAGTGTTTATAGTGTTTTGTTTGACTCTTTAGTTGAACGATGGACAAATGGTCCGTCGATCGATCAGAAGGTTGGCTATTTGCGGCGTTATTATTGTTTCCAGTGCTGCTGCTTGTTAAACAGAGGCGTGAAATCAGACAAGTTCTGCTTTCCGTAGAGTCACCTGATCTTATACAGCGAATGAAAAGCACAGTTCAGAAAAGGAAAACCGACAGCTTGCTTGTGCTTCCTTTTAACTTGCTGATACGAGGTGTATGTTTTTGCAGAATGTGCATTATCATCTTCTGTTTTAAATGACATAGCCTACATGTGAAAAACGAAATATAGGCCTATTGTTTGTGTTT
>NW_015669378.1:0-576 GCF_001515625.1 Sinocyclocheilus rhinocerous
ATTCATTAAAGCAAATCAAACATCAAGCTTTAATGCCACTTTTATAAGTGGCACTGACTTAATATTAAATCAGATATGCAATTAAAATGTTTTTGTCTCAACGATCTCAAAATCCTGAGTCATGGCACATGTTTAGGAAACATAAAAGTGTGTTAAAATCATTGTAATGCTGGGTAATTTTATGTTGGCATTGTAAAATGAATTACAGCACCTGTCAGTGTTTGTGACTTAGTCCGGTAGATGGGGAAGATGGCAAATGTTTCTGAATTTGCCCTCTGCTCTGCTTTGCTCTTCACGCTGACGGAGCCCTGCGCTCTCATGCAGGGGTGAGAAAAGCCTTTAGCAGGTTTTTCAGTTGAATGCATCAGTTTTCTCACTCTTATAATCTCTGGCTCTGTGAAGTCCTTCTACCAGCAGCTGGACCAGCTTGTGTTCACATTATGATCTACTCAATAGATTTTTGTTTTTCCCCACTCACACTTTCCTTTCGAGTCTCCTCGCACACTTGTGTAGGACGCAGTCTTGAAGTCTTTAAGCACAGAGTACAAAATCACCATGTTTTATTTATGAGAGCAA
>NW_015669379.1:0-549 GCF_001515625.1 Sinocyclocheilus rhinocerous
AACTGTGTAAAATGGATGGACATGTTCTATGCAGAAATCTTAAATGTAGGGTCTTTACAGAATGCAGTTACTGCAACCATGTTCACCATGTCAGAACATCCAATTCCTGTACAAGCTGCTTACTTTACTATTCACCGTATCCTGCATATCACAATTTAGTGTGAAAATGTTGAACCATAATGAATTATTCATTGGAACGAATGTTTATGCAGTATGTGCTTCTCAGTGGCACACACGGCTAAAGGAAAAAGTTATTCGAGGTTTCTTGCCCCATTTCACTAGACTAGTTTCCACCCACTCTTTGAGCCTTGCATTTACACACGTTTTTGCTGGACTTTGATCTGTCCTATTATAATCTTTGCATCTTACTTTGTGTGTCTGTAGCTCAGGAGAAAATGAGCCTGTCACTTTAACGTGTTGAGTTAACCATATAAAAAAATACCAACTATAAAAAATAAATAAAAAATGTGATCATGCCAGTGACCTGTATTTTGTATTAAATTAAATTCAATTCAAGTTTATTTGTTTAACGCTTTTCACGATACCAAT
>NW_015669380.1:0-511 GCF_001515625.1 Sinocyclocheilus rhinocerous
ATTCAGATATGTAGTGAAACTCGTAAAGCTTGCCTGTGATGTAGTGATGTAGTCCGTTTGGTCATGTTTGGAAGCTCCAGTGGTCTTTTCTCTGCTCACACGTGTCACGCTCTGACCTGCGCTGCTGCTTTGGGTGGCATTTCTTTCTTCAACAGATCGTTGCAAACTCGCATGACTCTCGTAAAACCAGAGCCGTTGCATCATTTGGTTTTTTGGACGTGCAGATGCAGCAGGTGGCAGGAGTCCGTTCTCTCTGTGTTCTAGCATGTGTGTGAGATTTGCTCGTCTATTAGCAGAGGCCTTTGGAAAAAACACTGCGTTTGATCAGACGAAGAATCGGGCACATCAGGAAATGTTTGTGAGATGCAGAGCGAGTGAACGAGAGTCGAAAAGGCGGCTCATTAGCTGAATTAGTGGAGTGTGAATGTCTCAGAGATGCTCTGACAGCACAACTGGCATGACAGAGTACATTTTGAATTGCAAGGCATTAAAACCACATAGAAAATAGTGT
>NW_015669381.1:0-845 GCF_001515625.1 Sinocyclocheilus rhinocerous
TCGTCTTATAATCAGGGTCGTCTTATATTCGGGCCAATACGATAAATCTATATTACAAACAGTCCAGCAGGTCTTAAAGAACTTTGTTTTTCAACCTTCACAAGACACAAGTGCATTTGTTGCCTTATATATCTAAAAGTGCACTTTTCCTTGTTTTAAACCTAGCCAAAAAGCATGTGAAACACAGTAGACTTTAATTATATCTATTTATTGTGAAAGTACTACATTTCCGTGTCAATCCATGTTAATTTTTACCGTGAACAATGCGCTGTCACTTTAATTCAGTGCGTGCAGCACAGCAAAAATAGACTCTGTGCGTAAACGATCGCTGCACTGCTGCAGATGCGCCGCACCTGGACAGTGCAGTGTGAATGCTCTAATCCGTTAACATGGGTGCGTAAAAAAAACGCAACGCACACGCACTACAGACGGAGTAGCCTACGTGTGAAACAGGCGTACGGTAGGCCTAAATGTTTGACCTCTTTTGGAACTTGTCAAGTCAGGTGTTGATGTCTGTCTGTCTGTCATGCTAATTGGTCTGTCTGGTCTTGTCTGAGTTGTAATGTTGATGGTGTATATAAGCGGTGAGAAAGCAGAGTTTGGCACACCTGCAGATTGGAAGAGGCATCATGGCATCTGAGGCCAAGAAACTTAAATTAGAGGACACAAATAGTGTCACTGGATACATTCACAACGTTTCCGTTGGGAAAATAGCGGCATTAAAAAAAAGCAAGCATTTCAATGCCGTGATTCAAATTAGTCGGGACGATTTCTGTGACGTTGTTGCGTTCAGTATGGACAAGCGCAACTTGTTTTTGCGAGCGCAAAACTGCAGGACTGCAGTT
>NW_015669382.1:0-529 GCF_001515625.1 Sinocyclocheilus rhinocerous
ATGAACAGTTCCTTAGAGAAGAATGCTAATGCATTCAGGGTTAATCAGAAAAGTTGTTAGTTTGTGTTCAGAAATAATTATTGTAAAAAAAAAACATGCAATTAATACAGTAAGTGATGCAACGTGTTAGATTCTGTTACAAATGTCACTATGTAATGAGAAACAAGTGTCCACAGGTACCACTATGCAGCATGGCAAAGCAGATCCCAGCAGCCGTGGTCAGATCATGCAACATACCCATCAGTGTAAGCGCCATCGCGGCGAGCTGTGGCCAGTATGTCCATCTCTATAAAGTTGTCCTGTAAAGTCTCTAGGAATGTCTGCTTTGCTATGTTTCTACACACAGGTGGAGAGATGGACAGATGGAACGAGAGTGAAACATGCGTGGAAGAGGGAGACAGATGTGCAAACACAAAAATGCGATCACCCGGCAACTTCCTGTAAATGGACAGAGTGGAGAGGCCGACAAAGAAAAACAAACTCAAATTTCCAATGACAGGGTGCTGGTGCCAGATCCGGAGCCCAATTT
>NW_015669383.1:0-540 GCF_001515625.1 Sinocyclocheilus rhinocerous
ACTGAACCGTGAATCATTTTTCGGTCATGTCCGTTTCAAAATGAATCATTCTGTTTGACAACTAAAGGATTTTGGCTTCTAAATATTTTATGTTCGGAGCCAACTGCCCTCTAGTCATGTTTTAAGCCTGAAGACATGATTAAAGGCATAGTTCACCCAAAAAAATGGAACCTCTGTCATTTACTCACCCTCATGTTCTTGGAAGTCATATTATTGCAGAAAATTAAAGCAGAAATCCAGACTATGAACAAAATTTTTGCAAATGCAAAACTAAATAAATAATAAAAATTTTCAACAAAAATTTAATATCTTCTTGCTACTTATGATCCTGTGAGGTGGCATTAATGTTTAGAGTTCATGCCATTGTTTTCCAATTGCATGAACACAGCAGGTGCCTGATTCGAACAAATGAATCTAATGAACTGGTTCTTTTTAACGAGTCAGTCAGAAAGATTCACAAAACACACTTGAGAGATAGCGCTTTGAATCGGACTCACTGAGTTCACAAGTCAGTTACTTTTTAGCAAGTCAGTCAGAAAG
>NW_015669384.1:0-647 GCF_001515625.1 Sinocyclocheilus rhinocerous
CGACATCAAATAAAATCATAGATTGATGATTGATTCTAGAAATCAGTGTTTCTAGGTTAAATTACCACGATCACCCCGAAGTTTGTTTTAAAATGCACCATAAAACTATAATAATCTGATTATCATCATAAAAGAGAGTGAATAAAAATTTTATTTTCACTTGCATCACTGTCAGGACTGATTTAAATATTCAGGCAATCAGGTCATTTCGTCTGATTGAGTTTCTCATGAATGCTGGAGGTCTTTTAGTGTGATGAACATGTCATTTTCCCGTCAAGCTCAAAACCACAGAAAACAACAGACAGGTTCAGGGTCTCAGTTCAGTTTGAATGTGAAGATTAAACAGACTTTTTCAGGAAACCCACAGTGAGACCACATGAGACTGAATAGAAACAGACTGAAGTGGAACATGTGTGCAGATCTGCTGATGAGAACGACAAAGAAATGGTTAGTTTTTCTCAAAAGACAATAAAACCAAACCCAAATGCACAAAGGGGACAGCCTTTCTCTCTATTTGCATCAATATTAATGTTGTATTTGTCTTTCAACACATAAGTCACTGCCATTTATTCATTCCTGCGCTTAAGATCTTGTGTTTCTTGGAATTCTGCACATCTTGTTTATTCTCAGATTCCACCACAGATTCT
>NW_015669385.1:0-573 GCF_001515625.1 Sinocyclocheilus rhinocerous
AAGAACATAAAATGCAAAACATTAATAGTGCAAAAGCAAAATAAATATTTCTCCTTTTTTAAGATAAAGGGTCAAAGTTTGAATGCAGCAGGCTGGTTCAAATATGAAGTGTGTCCTTTCTGCATCTCTAGCATTAATAAATGCCATTGGTTGAGCAATTGCTATGCTAGAATGCTAGCAAAATGTTCGGATAGTGCAACTTATCTTAGAAATACAAAATACAGTCTTCTAGTTGTTTTTGCATATTAAGGTGGATTACAAAAAATACTTCACCTTTAAAAAGCAGTTATATGTAAAGATTAAAGAAGACTTACGTTCCCAGGGGATGGCAGACACTCCTTGTGGAACATGTGTCTGCAGTGAAACACCACCACACCGAATGCCTGAGCCGTGTCTTTGATTGTGAATTAAATTAAAAATAAGAATTAAAATAATTGGGTGACAGCTCTTATTTTCCTGTTTTTTTTTTTGTTTGTTTTTTTGTGTATATATTGTGCACGTTATCCATTTAAAAATTCACACAGACATATACATATACAGTGCCTTGCGAAAGTATTCATTACCCCATTCATT
>NW_015669386.1:0-565 GCF_001515625.1 Sinocyclocheilus rhinocerous
ACACCCAAACTTTTAACCTGTTTAGACACAGACACTGGAAAATTATCAAAATTCACTGAGGAACATTTAAACTTGGCCAGATTGGTTTTTAAACCAACAAGAAAAATTTCAGTCTTATTACTATTTAGTTTAAGACGATTTTCTGTAAACCACTCTTTAATCTCAGCTACACAATCTGAGAGGATAGACTGAGGAAAAGTAGAGGTGGGTTTGGAGGATAGGTAAAGTTGGGTGTCATCAGCATAGTGGAATTGAATACCAAATTTCTTATAAATATTACCAAGAGGTAGAAGATAAATAACAAATAAAAGAGGACCCAACACTGAGCCCTGTGGAACCCCAGTAGTAACATGTGAAGGCTTTGATGAAAACTGCTTCAGCTGTGCAAATTGAGTACGACCCGCTAGATAAGATCGAAACCAAGTCAGGGCAGTGCCCAGGATTCCATTACACTCCAGTCTGTCCAACAAAATACTGTGTGAGACAGTATAAAATGCTGCACTCAAATCGAGCAGGATAAGTATAGATCAGCGGTGGCGAACTCCGGTCCTGGAGAGCCGCAGCC
>NW_015669387.1:0-545 GCF_001515625.1 Sinocyclocheilus rhinocerous
GTGCAGGGCATAGGAACTTGTGCTGACCCTGAGAATATGACATACGTTTAGTTTACGGTATGTGCCTGTTAACAAGAACTGATTGTTTAGTTTGAATAAATGTGTTACCTGGTCCAGTAGACTACGACACCACGCAGTCAGTGACTGTGGAGTCACTGCATGGCCACATGACATCTCAGCACGACGAGTCTCAGGGTCATCATCCCCAGCTGAAAGTATATTAGTTAACTGGTGTCTTAAGGTTGAAGACAAATATTAATAATAATTTAATTTAATGCAACATTCTAAGGATGCAGAGTAACCGCTTAAATGATCACATGGAAATTCAGGACTAATGACTCATCATAGCATACAATCACTGGAATTCATAAAAATACAAAGTTTCTATATGCAATACCTAGATAATCAGTTTACCCAAATGTTTGGACATTGCTCCTTTGTGCAATGAACTCGACTTCACCATTTCAAGTGTGATGAATGAACTGGAAATAATATCACTCTTTTTTAATTTATCGACTCATTTAATTTTTAATTATTTGTTTCAC
>NW_015669388.1:0-559 GCF_001515625.1 Sinocyclocheilus rhinocerous
GAAGCTTCATCTGGATCCCTGTATTGCATATTTGTACCGTGCCTGAAACTCAGAAAATAAGAGCTATTCCACTCTTTAATTAATTTTAAATAGACTATACTTTAAAAAAAAAAAATGTAGTACAAAACCTACAATCTCTGATTTTGGGAAAAAGGGACACCATTTATTTTATTTTCAGTGTCATTTTGGGACACTGTTTATTTAAACTTTAAAGTAATATTACGCTTTTAAATAAATGTATCACATTTAAAACATTCATTTAGGAAAAAGTGAACAGACTAACATCTCAGATCATCTGGTCTGTAAGTCCTCCCTCACCCCTCCCGTCTCTGTAGGGGTCTGAAGTAGTCAGATCCTCAGTTTCACAATGGACAAGGCAAGGGTCTGTGAGATTTGTTTATGATTCAACTTTAAATACATTTTTTGTAAACATTTAATTTGAGGTATGACCATCATTGTTTCATCATTCTACTTCTGCTCTCAAAAAAAGTAAAGCAAATTCATGGCTTTTTTAATGTTTTCAGCTAAAAGTAAAAGAAAGCTTTTGCTTTGTCATTAT
>NW_015669389.1:0-555 GCF_001515625.1 Sinocyclocheilus rhinocerous
CAGAAGCTATTCCGCCACAAACACGAGATGGAGAGCGGCCGGACGTGTAGCGTCGGTAATGACATCCTGGGTTTCGACCAGGAGGGGCAGGTGGTCAACAAACCGGACAGCCATGGAGGCAGCCTGGACTGGACCAAAATATGCGAGAGGTCATCGAAGGTCATCACTTTCATCGACTTGGCGGGCCACGAGAAGTACCTGAAGACCACCGTATTTGGCATGACTGGTCACCTGCCGGATTTCTGCATGCTAATGGTGAAAGGGAGTAGGTGTGCCACAGGTGTATGTACTCGGCGGTTTCAAGTTTTATGAATTCTGTCTTTTTCTGTATCGCAAAGGTGGGAAGTAATGCAGGAATCATTGGCATGACTAAAGAGCACCTCGGTCTCGCTCTGGCCCTCAACGTTCCTGTTTTTGTAGTTGTAACAAAGATAGACATGTGACCCGCTAACATCTTACAAGGTAATGTGACTCATTTTACTACAGAAGTTTTATCAACAGCATTTGTGGCATAATGTTAATCAGTACTAATTTACAGAAATAATTTTTAATATA
>NW_015669390.1:0-500 GCF_001515625.1 Sinocyclocheilus rhinocerous
CCACAACCGCAAAGTCTTGGCAGGCAAAAATAAAATAAAAATACAATCCTGATTGTTGTTATAATACATATCTTCACACATCTAGTGCTTCATCAATATCTCCGTCTTTAACAAAGTTAAAAAATGTCTTCCAGATATCATTGAATTCCGAGGATTATTTTATGTAATAATAAAATTAGTAATAAGTAATAAGTTACATATTTAAGTTTTAGTTTAAACTTTTAAATATTTTATCTGAAATAATTTTTCTACTTGAGTTTTAAATGTTTTATTTCATGACTACCAAGGCAAAGTTTTTTAAAAGAATATTGTTTGTATTTATAAATATTATCATGATGTTTTTATTCCACATTCGTTTACATTTTTACTATCATGCGTTAATAATTAAAATATGTAAATTATGCTTTGACACAATATGTATTGTTAAAAGCGCTAGATAAATAAAGGTGACTTGGCTTGTTTTCTGAATATTTCGTATATATCTGTTATTTCTTTATATT
>NW_015669391.1:0-721 GCF_001515625.1 Sinocyclocheilus rhinocerous
TAGTTCCACAATTAGTTCTGGTACTATGAAAAGGTTCCCGCTGTGTGAAAGGTCCTATTCACACACATGTTTACGTTAAAAACACACACGAGTTACAAAAATCGAAGGTAAACAGCTGGGAAATAAATCACATGTTTATTTTAGATCTGTGTGGCAGCAGCAATATACATTAAATAAATCAATAAATCCACTGCTCTCTTGTCTCCTCTGAGGCTGGGACTCTAAACAGTGTTCTGTGCTCGTCTGTGCAGCCAAAGACAGAACAGTTAGAATGTTTTGCTCAAACTTTCACCATGGCATTAGAACTAGTACACCGTTGTGCTTGCGAAAACACAATAACAGTGCCGTGAGTGTAAACTTACAGATTAAGGGGCGGTAATATTATATTATATGATTATGTCAAATTCTGGATGGCTCAATGGGGGATTCCAATATGATTTTCCCATGGATCTGAACATTCAGTGGGGGTAATAACACTGAAGAATAGGTTTAATGGTGAAGTTGTGCAATCACTATGTGATACGAAGGTCATTTTGTTTGTTTACTACTCAATTGTAATGATATATTTATTATTACAGCTAATGTTTACGGGTATAATAGGAAGTCAGAAAATGACAGTCTTTTAGGAGACATAGACGCTGTGTCTCATTTAGAAGGTTGCGCCCTCCGGAGGTCACATTCGAAGGCTGCATACGTCATTGAGGCTGTCTCATTTCAGAAA
>NW_015669392.1:0-543 GCF_001515625.1 Sinocyclocheilus rhinocerous
AGAGCTCTCGGTCTCTTTCTTCTCAGAAACCTACACGCTAACCTGTCCCAGCACCACGGTCTACTCTTATCAAATGACCAGCTGTGACCGCACTTGCCGATCCATCAGCCAATCAGACAACACCTGCGCTATTGACTTGGTGCCAGTAGATGGCTGTGGCTGCGCACAAGGAACGTACATGAACGAGAATGGTGACTGTGTTGCACCTGCCAGCTGCTCATGTTATGATTCAGGCAAAATTATTCCTGCTGGAGATATAATCTCAAAAGATGGAGGATCATGGTATGTACATGGAGTTGGTTAAATTGCTGTTGAGAAAATTGTTGCAGGCAGGGTTTTTGATGTCAGGGACCCCCAAATATGGCAACCCTGAGGCACCTCCTTATGAAATATAAAACTGGCGACTTTTATATATATTTAAAAAAAACAAACAAAAAAACAGTTATATTAGGTTAACTGTGAGAGAAATGGACAAATATTGAATATATATGAATATTATCATTGCACTCATGCTAATCATTTTTTTTTGTATTAAGTTCAAAG
>NW_015669393.1:0-778 GCF_001515625.1 Sinocyclocheilus rhinocerous
GGGCAGTGTGGGCTCACATCAAGCCAGTTATAGAGGACTTTAAGGCCAAGAGTGATCATGAAATACACTCCACATCCTAAGTGATGGTCCTGCAACCCAGTATCGTAATCGTGCAAACTGCTTTCTACTTAGCAGCATTGCATACTCTTGGGGTTTCAAAATGGTCACCTGGAACTTTTCTGAGAGGTCACATGGCAAGGGGGCTCCTCATGGAGTAGGCGGAGCTCTCAAGCGCATTGCTGACAAGTATGTCCTTGGAGGTGGAGATCTTCAAACACCTAAAGATTTGTTTAGTTATCTTTGCCAAAACCCAGAAAGGGTGACCGTTAAATGGGTTGAAGAAGATGAAATCTCTACCATGGATAGCTTGCTTTCTTCAACAGTGTTCCCAGTGGTTGGAATAAGTAACACACACCAAGTGCTCTCCTTTTCACCTGGGGAAATACTATACAGACGCCTGAGTTGCTTTTGCAAGTACCCAGAGATGTGTCTTTGTTATCAGCCAAAGAAACTTCACATTGACGTCTCTGCTGTTCCACATTGGCACTGCCAGCTGTAGAAGCAAAGTGCCCCTCTCCAAGATGTTACATGCGTGCAACCAAAAGCAGCAACCCACCCAGCTGAAGCAGAATGCACTGATTCTGATGATGACACCAGCTACACTGTTGGAAAGTTTGTCATTGTTAACTACGATGATAGGCCATATGTGGGCCAGATCATGAAGACATGTAGTAACGAGGTAGAGATTAATTGCATGAAGCAAGTTGGTGACAAGAAT
>NW_015669394.1:0-501 GCF_001515625.1 Sinocyclocheilus rhinocerous
CTGTATGGGTAGTATATTTACTATCTTAAATGTTCAATGTTGTAATTTGTCAGTTTAAACCTACATAAACTTGAAAGTTGTGCAAAGTCATAAGACTGCTTAGAACATTTACTGAATGTACAAAAGTTTTGTTTATTTTTGTAAAATAGGAATATACTGCTTTTTATGTTTTGTTCTAAAACATTTTTTCGTTCTGGATTTATAACTGCTGTAGAAAATGATCAAAAGCCAAGTATACTGCATTCTTGCATCAAGTGACTAAACAATGTTATTTATAAAAACAGTTTTTTTCTGTTTTTAGTGATGAAAAGTTAACACAATATGAACAATTAAACAGAAGGCATAGCATTACCCATTTCAAACTAAATTATATATTTCAGGGAATTGCAAAAGATTATCATACCTTATTTTGTGTTTTGCTATTGCAGAAAAGATTCATATCATACTATAAACAGCCTATCTATCTATCTTTAGCGTTTTTAATGAGTTAATTTTGTAGCC
>NW_015669395.1:0-527 GCF_001515625.1 Sinocyclocheilus rhinocerous
CAGGAGAGAAGAGCACAGGAGAGAGAGAGACAGGAGAGAGAGAGACAGAGGACAGAAGAGCACAGCACAGGATAGAGAGACAGAGGAGAGAAGAGCACAGGAGTGACAGGAGAGAAGAGCACAGGAGAGAGAGACAGGAGAGAAGAGCACAGGAGAGAGAGAGACAGAGGACAGAAGAGCACAGCACAGGATAGAGAGACAGAGGAGAGAAGAGCACAGGAGTGACAGGAGAGAAGAGCTCAGGAGAGAGAGACAGGAGAGAAGAGCACAGGAGAGAGAGAGACAGAGGACAGAAGAGCACAGCACAGGATAGAGAGACAGAGGAGAGAAGAGCACAGGAGTGACAGGAGAGAAGAGCTCAGGAGAGAGAGACAGGAGAGAAGAACACAGGAGAGAGAGACAGAGGAGAGAGAGACAGAGGAGAATTTGAATTTTGAAAAAAAAACTTTATTTACAATATTTCACATAAAACACTTTTTCACCAAATCAACATTTACCATTTTACATTTACCTTTTAATACCACAAG
>NW_015669396.1:0-652 GCF_001515625.1 Sinocyclocheilus rhinocerous
CGTTATAAAGACAGGACATTTTTAGAAAAGTATGATTATAAATGAATATAAATATTTTAAATATCATACAGTATGTTTTTGTAGTCAGTTATCTGGCACAAGGAAATCTTAAAAGTATCAAAACTGAAATTTGAACAGATCAATTTACACTAAATGCAACTACTAAAACTATCAATCATAATGATGAGCAGAAGCATTATACTAAATATTTTAAGGCAAAAAGAATGTGTAAAATGTTGAGTAAGGATTCAAATGAATCAGTGAATCTTCTAGGAAACTGATATTCAGTCAATTTAATCGGACCAACCCTTCTTTCGTCTGTTATGCTACACTGATAATCATTTATCACTGATAATCATTCTACTTCAAAATGTCATGTTTAGTTCAATGTGTTCATTTCCATTGCTTTGTAATTAAGTGTTGACTTTACCAAATTCTGAGAGAAAACGGTTTCTACACCCATTTTTTAAAATCATATTTTTCTGTCAGATGCAAAACTACTGTTTTGTCATGTGTTATTCGGGAGAAAAGAAAATTTAGAAAAAAACATAGAACACATGGATGGTACAGTAACTTATAACTTCTGTGTGTTTCCCTCAACATATAGTGTCCACCACAATTACAGAATTTAGCCTCAAACGAATGAGAATTA
>NW_015669397.1:0-1415 GCF_001515625.1 Sinocyclocheilus rhinocerous
GGGATTTAAAATACCTCAACAGAAGAATAAACTTCATCCTGCACCGTTTGCACTGATTGATTCTCAAATCATGTGTTTAGTTGAGAAGAGTTGTGATATTGCTGTACTATAAGGTGACCAGACGTGCCATTTCGTGGGGACACGTTCTGCACAGGATTTCTAAGTTGTCTAAAATAAGCAGGTGTTGGTTGTTTGCGCTAAGCTGATCGATCGTTGTATGACATCCTGCGAGAGCGATTCGAAAGCATGGATACGTCTGCTCTGCTCTCTATAGCTCTCACCGTACTTTGATGTCATACAACTATCAATCACAGCAGCGCAAACACCAACACCTGCTTATTTGAGACAACTTAGAAATCCTGTGCAGAACGTGTCCCCGGGACGTCTGGTCACCTTACTTTACTATGGTACTTACTTTACTATTAAAGTAATTTTAATAGCTTTCTAATTTTATTTTTTAACTTCTCTAACTCTAGCACTCTCTATTCTAATTCTATTCTTTATATTTAAAAAAATCTTGCCCCTTTTAGACTTGCACTCTATTTATTTACTGCTTGTTTTATGCAAAAAAGGCCTCTAACACTAGCTTGCTCTATTCTTTTTTTATTCTATCTGTTTTCTTTTTATTTATTATATAATAATAAAAAAACCGTGCTACATTTTCTGCATCAAGCTAACTGAGTCTTGTTATAGCACTTACGTATCATTGCTCTTTTGTTGATTTTGATTGCTTCTATTGTCCTCATTTGTAAGTAGCTTTGGATAAAAGCATCTGCTAAATGACTAAATTTAAATGTAAATGTATTACTTTACTGTGTCATCAGGCAATCACTGATGAGGTCTGGACAGAAGGCTTGATAAGAATAAAGAGCTGCTCAATAAATTCTAGCTATAAACTGATTCAAGCTATATTGTACAGCAGCTTTACTCCAGAACTAGACTATACACAAAACATTTTCCTCCACCTCAATGTGATTGGTGCAAAGATTGGCACATTTAATTTGGTTTTGCCCAATTTTGTATGATCCTTGGTCAAACATTTTTTAATTGTTTTCAAGAGCATATGGAACGGACATTCAACCTAAACACAATCTGGCTATTTTTGGATATTCTGAGCTGACGGACACTTTTGCGTTGTACACGTTCCCTCTTCCTTTTTACCCTGGCATGACTCAAAATCATCCTCGTGATCCCCTATATAATGATGTATAGTATTTTACCATAACCTGCATCTTACTCTTTTTACTACACTTTGCTTTAATACTGCATATGTCCACCAGACCCCCATAGACCTGTAAAGGAAGGTGTTGGGCGAAACAAAGAGACCTTTTTCCACTCAAAATTCACACCTCTGCATTGGTCAGTCCAGGAGGGAGAGGTGTGAGAGTTAGGGAGGTTAAAAGATCTCTACCCAA
>NW_015669398.1:0-2585 GCF_001515625.1 Sinocyclocheilus rhinocerous
CCAAACGGCAGTATGTGACGAATAGGGGTGAGACCGTGTTGGTTGAACTGTGAGCTGACTGGATGAAGAGCTGCTTTCTCTCTGTGTCAGGAGGTCTTTTAAAGCTATCTGACTGGACTCCAGCACCAAACCCAGTAAAAAGCAGAAGAAGAGATCCATCTGTCTTTCTAAAGTGTTTTCCATCACGTTCTGGAGTATACTGTAATCTGTGAAGCACTTCACTCCGTAGTCAAGTTTCAGACTGGACAGATCTCTGAGCTGGTGTGGATTATTCACATTAATGACTTCAGTCACATATAAAGCTGCCAGAAACTCCTGTGTTCTGTGATTCACGAAACAGAATGATGTACGCTTGCTTTTGTCTTCAATCTTCTTTATGATTGATGAGCGTATCAGATCACTTTCATATCTAATGCCACATTTCTTGAAGTCTTCATAACAGAAGAGAGAGCTGCCGTTCACCAGCAGATGAAACGCTATTCTCCCCAGAGCTATGATGGTCTCTCTTCTCTCTCGAATCAGTTTAATCTGAGCTAACAGGAGTCTGCTGTACATCTGAGTGAGAGTCTTGGGGAAATCATCTCGGCCTGTACTGAACATCTTCTCAGGAATCTCTGCGATGATTCTGCAGTAATCTGGTAAATAACACATGCTGCTGACGCGTGGTGATTTCTGGATGTGACTGATGACTTGATCACTCATTCTCTGATCACTGATGCTCTTTCTGAAATATTCCTCCTTCTGCTGGTCATTAAAGCCCTGGATCTCTGTCACACGATCAATAAATCAAGCAGGAATCTGATTGGCTGCTGCTGGTCTGCTGGTGATCCAGATCTGAGCGTTTGGAAGCAGATTTCCCATGATCAGGTTTGTCAGTAGATCAGAGACTGAGGCTGGATCATTTAGATCAGTAATCCTCTTTGTGTTCTGGAGTTTAAACTCATTGAGTCCATCAAGGATCAGCATGATCCTGTCAGAGTCATGAAGTATCAGATGTTCAGTGTTTTCAAAGCATCGCTGCAGAAGCTGTATGAAGCTACACTCCGTCACCGTCTCTCTGATAATGTTCAGCTTCTGAAAAGGGATCAGAAATATATAATTGATATGAGTGTTTGATTTCTCTTCAGCCCAGTCCAGGATGAACTTCTGCACAGTCACAGTTTTTCCAGTTCCAGCTTCTCCCTTCATCAATACGGTCCTGATCCCTCTTTTATCACTGATGTGAGAATCAGGTTTCTCTGTGATGTGGCGCTCAATAAAGACATCATTCAGTTTTTGTCTTTCTCCAGGTTTTTCATTCAGATACTGAAACTCATCCTTCAGTCTCTGTTTGAACATTTCTGATACTACAAAGACACAAACACAGTTCAACTAATTTCACATCACTTGCTTTTCTATTACACTTACATCATTAACATTTATTTTATGCATATGAGTGAGCAATACTATTATAAAAATAACAACATACACAAATTAATTCTTAAAGTTCAGTATTGCTATTATATTTCCAGAAAGCCTTGTTTAGTCAAGTGAATTGATTGACTTGTAAACATACACTATATAGAGATCGCAAGATTAAGTGCAGGATGAAATAAAACAATACTCACCTTTTATGTACATTAACAAATTTGCAGAATTAGAGCTGTGAATAAGAAATAATTCATGAAAATTTTAAAAGTACTTCACATATACATTATCTATAAGCCCAAACATACAGCATTTACTGCCTGAGATTCAGCAAAAACATTTTCTTTAATCATCTGTGACAGACTCATATTTTGAGTTTTTTAAAGTGGAGGACACTTGTATGTATGTATTAATCTGCACAATGGTTTATTCTATTTAAAATCAAAGCCTTCAAATTAACCATCTTTAAGTTAAAGTCATGTTTTGTGATTTTATGAATGTAAGATTATTACCAGTCCTTGATCCACTGACAGTCTGTATTAGGAATCTAGAGAAAAAAAGGACTTGATAAATGAGTAAATCATGTCAAAAAGGTCTAAAACATATCATATATTATTTTTTAACCAATAGTCATTTCTAATACTGCAATATTCCAGAAATCACAAAATGAAATGAAATTAATAATTGTCTCTACACCACCAGGAACAAACATGAGTCGCTAAACACTTAATTTTCATTCATCACCTACAATGTTCTTTATATCTGTACATGTATCTAACAAAACAGTCTTGTGGTAATTCATAACTATTTTGTATGTTTTGTCGGATTAGTGGCTAATTTGTGAATCTGTGCAATCTCATTCGTAGATTTTTGTATGACCTGCTCACGCCCCAGTGACGGTGACCAAATTAAAATGGTAACCCTTTACAATAAGGTTGCATTTGTTAACATTAGTTAACTACATTAGTTAACATGAAAAGTACTTCTAAAGCATTTATTAATATTAGTTAACATTAATTTCAACATGAACAAAAACAATGTTTCATTTTAATAATGTATTAGCAAATATAATTTAATGGAGCTGAGCTAATATGAACTAACAATGAACAGTTGTATTTTTATTAACATTTAACTAATGTTAAAGGGGTCATATGATGCTGCTAAAAATAACATTATTT
>NW_015669399.1:0-506 GCF_001515625.1 Sinocyclocheilus rhinocerous
ATCGAGAGGTAACATTTCAATATTTCTACTATCTAGAATCTTTCAGATTATTTTTATCTAATCAATCAAACAGACACAAAAGAAATAACTAAAGCAGATAAAAAGTGTTGAACGTGGTCGTAACACTTTGAGACGTCATTTAAAGAGAATTAATCCTCATTTCTTTCCATACAGGTTTGGGAATGGAAGCCTCCATATTAATTGGCGTTAGTATAATAGTAACCATTTGTCTTATTGTGGCAATTGTTTTTGTTGTAAAAAACAGACAAAATTTACTAAAGGTAAGTTCATTTATTTTGTTCTTTTGTTGTTGCATCATTACTTTATTTATTCCCTTTAAATTAAGCAAAAAACATTATGCAAAACAGCTTTGAGTCCAAAAAGATAGGACCATTACTATGACAAAAGTTTTTATGTTATTTGAATAAATCTGCCTTCCTCACTTTCTCACATTTAAATTAGAATCTGTATGTGTTTAACTCTGCCATGTGTTTTCACACAGAGAT
>NW_015669400.1:0-1060 GCF_001515625.1 Sinocyclocheilus rhinocerous
TTTTTTGTCTTAATCAGGAGAGAAATATGCACGGATCAAGCACCATTTAAAAGTAAAAAGTCCTAACAGATCTAAATGAGTATGTCGGTGGATTTTGATGTGAGAGGACATCAGAGAATGGACATTTTCACTGGCGGAATCGTTATCATGGATTATGGACTGGTATTTTAGCCAGAAGCAACAGTTTAAGGTTTAAGCGCCTTGATGGATTTGTTTCTTAACATCAGCTGTTTAAAAACTCATTCTGACGGCACCCATTCACTGCAGAGGATCCATTGTTGAGCAAGTGATAGAATGCTACATTTCTCCAAATCTGTTCCAATAAATAAACAAACTCATCTACATGTTGGATGGCCTAAGGGGGAGTATATTTTCAGCACATTTTCATTTTTGGGTGAACTATTCCTTTAATTATATCATATTACACTAGATTTCCTCAAAATCCACATTGAAATGAAAATAGAAAATGTTTGTTATTCTTTAACAAGGCTTTTGTTAGATTTTGGACAAGACGCAGGGGAATACCAATAATAAAAGTTTTTTTAAGTGGCTATAGTTATAGACTGATAATGATAATCTCAAAATGAACCAAATATTGTCCAATGAATCAATTTTGTTGACTGTTTGCTGATATCCACTACACTCAGTTCAGCTTTCTGCCTCTGCTCTCATGGTTACCTTTAGTGCCATCAGGAATCTTTAATAAGCTTCATCTTCAAATTTGCTCACATGACGGCTCTTAAATGAGCTGTTGATTTTGCCTTAGGTATCATATGTTCAGTTAATATTCCAAATGGAGTATTGAATGATCGGTTAAAGATAATCATATAATGTAATTAATGACTGTGCACCATGTCAGAACTGTGCAATCTGTTTCTCATACACATGCACATTTTATGTTCCATTGTGTTTATTAATTTGTTTTGCTTTTGTGTGTATTAGTATGCCATTATTTCAGTCACAACGAGGTAATGCTTCCATTCAGAGATGGGAATTAGTCTCAGATGTATCATGTGTAGAAAAAAAATATCCCACTGAAATGTCCTTTATATAGGACATT
>NW_015669401.1:0-1020 GCF_001515625.1 Sinocyclocheilus rhinocerous
GTAAATGAGTAAGCGTTTCTTTAATCACTTGTACATTCATGAACTCTTTAAAAAAATATTGCATTTATAACAAACTTTCAGCATTTTGTAGTGTTTTATGTTCTGAACTCCCCTTCTTTCTGTTGTGGAATGATAGAAACGATTGACAGGGTTGAATTAGTGCTGGAAGATTTCTCGTAGCACGTCAGCTCTGTGGAATTTTTCTATTTCATGTCCCGAAAAGCATGTGTTCATGTTCTACTTCTTTATGTTCTGCTTTTTATTTTTGTTAGGCCAACCTGGTTCACAGTGTTTTTTTAGTGGCTGTGAAGTCAGTTCCTCGCAAGTGCAAAAAACCCAGCAGAGTAAACATGAAGTACAAGACATCACATTAGCAAAATACTTCACAAAATACTTTTTGTGTTCATTTTAAATGGTATATTTTGTTTTTTTATGTATCATCAATTATTAAAATAACATTAAAACAATTTAATAATTTAATAATAAAATTTAATTTAATAATTTAATACAGTGCACTTTTTTTGTAGCTACATGTATTTACATTGGAAATCACTATAACTGGGTAAATCACTTTTATCTGCACCATACTGTATGTCAGAAAAGCCGTGAGCTCATGATTTACACTAATGTTATACAAAATTTAGCATTTTTTATTTACAGATTATATTTGGCTTACCCATGGGTCTCTCTTGGGGAACCTGCTCCCTTCGTCAAATGGGATTCAAACTGATTTTTAGATATGTTTAGAATATACGAGAAAATGCTAAAGAGCTGTGACATTTCTCTTTATATCAACAGCTAAATTTATTTATGGTTATCATCTTTAACAGCAGAAAGCAAAAAACAAACAGTATGCGTTTTTAAATGGAAAATAAGCATTTAAAATGTATTTAAAATAATTTTAGAAGGCGAAGAAAAAAAAGAGTGTTTGTTATCAGTTTACATAACAGTCCATAAAACAGTTATATTATATTAAACAATAACTAGAATGCATGCACATACAAAAAGTTTTTTAAATCC
>NW_015669402.1:0-603 GCF_001515625.1 Sinocyclocheilus rhinocerous
TCAACTTAAAGCTATATTTTAGCCTATTATAATAATGCACTATCATTGGCCAATAAATAAATAGGTTAATTTAAAATATATTTTGCATGTATTTTGTTCAAATATCATGAATTATTAAAGGATAGATCATTACGTTTTGGTGAGTTGCACCACATGACATTGTACAATCTGAACTAATCTTGCCTTGTCATAAAAAAGGTCAAATATCATGATATTTTAAATGACTACTTATTATTGGTTGCACAACACATTTTTTAGAATTTTATTAGAAAATTTGACAGTTTGTTTTTAATATTAAAAAGATTTTGTTAAAGTATATTTTTTTGTAGATAATAATAACAGATTTAATCAAACTAGTCTTTAATTAAAGGTTTATTAAAAAAAAAATCATATTAAATTTTATTTCATTTTGATAACGACTTTATGTCCCTCAATGAATTTTAATAAAAAAATAACAAAAATTTGCTCAACATGAAAGAGGTGTATTTTTATGTATTTTTGACTAAATTAGTAGACAGAACGAAAGAAAGAAAGAAAGAAAGAAATCAAACTACATACATATGCAAGCATTATGTCATTGACCCATAAACATAAAGTGACCTC
>NW_015669403.1:0-477 GCF_001515625.1 Sinocyclocheilus rhinocerous
TTCCATTGTCATTAAACAGTTTCTTAAAAGAAGCCTTTTTTTTTTAGTCACACAGGGTGTGAACTTAGCAGCAAAATAAAAAAAGAGAGAAAGAGAGAGTCATGCATATATTTGAATATCAGTCAGAATATAAATAACAAATATAATATGAGAACAAATGTATCATATTTTAATATTTCACATTGACCAGCTTCTAATCCTTGTATTGTTTTACAGTCATTTTTAATCTGTTTTCAGCTGGGTATTGTGGGTTTGTGTAGACCTATAGACAAGATTATGAAAATGGGCCGATTGGTTTCTTTTATTTTCAGAAAAGCGAATGTTATGCGAATGTTAAACATTTAATTTGATCATTTTGCAAACATCATGGGAACGTTAGTTATGAACGTTCTCAGAACATTCTGAAACAAGTAGCGACATTTAAAAAATGGCAGGAAATGATAACAAAAAAAATGTTAGGAAAAAACTTTCCATGAA
>NW_015669404.1:0-899 GCF_001515625.1 Sinocyclocheilus rhinocerous
TCTGCACTTCAGTGACAGTTAAACTGCCATAAAAAAGAACACAGCATTTTATTTTACTTATTTTAATTAGTTTTTGTTAAAAAGTTCCATTTTATTTATAAACAAATTTACCTTTTAAAAGCGTTTGTCCTCGTGCAGCAATTTCAAAGATCTGATTCATAAAGATCTAAACATTCTATAATCATACAGATACAGAAAAACATTAGAGAAGATTCAAAAACTAATTTTGTTAATAATTTCAAGTCATATTCCAGCTAACAGTCCACGCAGGAATGTAATATATGACATATATCGCCGTATATCATGAGTGATATTGCCATACATGTTACCTGTAAAGTCATACTGTATATCATTTTCACATATGTACATATGAACATATAGTTTATAACATTTATAAAATCCCCTTAGTTTGTTATCTCTATATGATGATTTTTAAAAATGTTATTACATGTAGCAACCATGTATGTCAACAATATACAGTCTATTTTATGCAACAACATATAAAAGATAACATACAGATTTTTTTGTATACAGTATATTTACTTACATAATATCATATGGATATACATGCACATGACACACAGTATATGTCCAAAAATGTATTGCATACATAAACATTTTGTTGATTTTGATTGCTTCCATTGTCCTCATTTGTAAATCAATTTGGATAAAAGCATCTGCTGAATGACTAAATGTAAAAGAAAATGCATGAATCACATGGACTACTGTTATTATAATTTGTTTTGTTTTTTTATGGTGCGTTCCTGAGCATTGAGGAGTTTGATATACAGTACTCAATGACTTTGTTTTGATTGTATCGAAAATAAAAAGTCATACAGGTTTGGAACGACATCAAAGTAAGTAAATGATGCCGGAATGTGATCTATGTGAACTATCAC
>NW_015669405.1:0-588 GCF_001515625.1 Sinocyclocheilus rhinocerous
TTTATGTTCATATTTTAATTCTTATGTTCTCACTTTTTATTTAGTCCAAGTAAACTAATTTTGTGGGGTTTTTAATCATTTTTATTAGTTATTGTTTTTTTTTAATGTCTATAGTTTTTTATTTTCATGGTAACACTTTATAATGTGTCATTTGTTAACATTAGTTAATGTATAACATAAACAAACGATGAACAATATTACAGTATTTATTAGTCTTTGTTAACGTTAGTTGATAATAAATATACAGTATTTCATTGTTAGTTCATGTTAGTTCACAGTGCATTAGCTAATGTTAACAAACAGAACTTTTGATTTTAATAATGCATTAGTAAATGTTGAAATTAATAATAAATGCTGTAGAAGTATTGCTCATTCTTAGTACAAGTTAACTAAAGTAGTTAACTAATGTTAACTAATGAAACCTTATTAGTGTTACCATTTTTATTTATGTACATTTGCTGTTTTAGTTTTAGAGTTAAGTGCATCGCGTTAAATTAAATGAAAATGAGAAACGTAGATGAAATAAAATAAGTTTAAGTTATATTTTATTTCAGGGAATTTTTTGTTTACTCATTGCACATAAAAATG
>NW_015669406.1:0-546 GCF_001515625.1 Sinocyclocheilus rhinocerous
GCTTTTTATTTTAAATACTAGTGACAAATGTTGAATGTCTGACTTTTTTTGAAAACAAGTGCGTTAAAATAACCTCATTTTCATAGTTTTGCAAACTGGGATATAGAGAAAAGAACAACACAACCCTAAATAATGACTGCAGCCTGCAAAAGCATGATATTCAGCTATTAATATTCAATAAGTCTTATAAAAAATCAATAAACAACAACTCTTACTTGACCATATAATGTCTGCCCATTCATACCAGTTTTAGCTTAATCTGATACGCAAAAATAGAATTTTCATTTTGTAAATCATTGTTCTTATTCTCATTTGTTGAATGTTGGACATGTTTTTTGAATACTAATGTTAATAAATGCGTGTGAACACTGACTATCATTTGATTATTTAATTCATAACACACCTGGTTTCTGACCAAATGCACAGTTTTGAAAGAATGGAGAAATTAAGATGGTTAGCCACCTTGGAAAGGGGGTGATTTTGATATGATCAAAGTGACATTGAATAACATTACAGGGTAAAGATAAATCGATTGGATTGGCCACA
>NW_015669407.1:0-1560 GCF_001515625.1 Sinocyclocheilus rhinocerous
GCAAAAACTTTCCAAAATCGGCATCCACAACACCAGCACGAGCACGGAGACGAGCAATGGAACCAGACACAGCAAGAGCACGGAGACAAGTAAGCCTAGCGTATCCAGCCCAACCCCCGAGATTGATCAGCTACTATCGATCATTTAAAAAATGTGATATGCAGTCAAATTTCCCAGTGTGTATGCCACTTAAAACGAGTGTTCATCCCAACCGAAAACATCTTCCCGCGCCTCTGTTTCTCATAGATTCATCAGAAAGAAACATGTTTGACATCTAAATGTTTGACTTCATTTTATATATATTATATATATATATATACTAATTAGAATTGAAACTAGGAATCGATAAGAATCAAAATCGATAAGCAGAATCAGAATCGATAAAATTCAAACAATACCCAACCCTACTCGCCACGTCTTTCCCTTGTGCCTCAGAAGACTGATTTGCTGACTCAAAGTCCCCTGCTTTGACCTTTTCTTCCACATCCTGAATCTGTGAACATTCAACAGTTTCACATCATGAGACAGTGCTTCTGCAGTTGTTTCTATGCTTGCACCATTTACCATGAAATCTTTCCCTTGTCGTTCAGAGACTGATTTGCTGACTGATTCAGCAGTTTCATCCACTGCTCAACTGTATTGATAGATTTGGGCTTTTGATAGCTCTGCATTTCATCCCTTCAATTCATCATATTCTTTATTATCTACATTTGTTTTCTAATGTAAATATGTTTTTGGCGAACAAGATTTTTATTCTGCTCTGGCGGTGTGACGTCATAAGGCTGCGCCGCGCTCCTGCATCGGTGATTCGGCTGAAGAAAGGTGTGTGATTTTAATCATTTAAAGTTTTTAAATCAACACAACTCGTTTAGAGAATTGTATATAAAACTGTGAAATGGTTCATTACCGAATGTAATGCTAATGCTTTATCTATATATCTATCTGACATGAATGAAGGGTGTTTTATTAGTAAAGCGCTCTCGCACATGAGTAACAGAAACGTTGCGTCTCATTTCGCTCCCTGTATCTGAATCAGTTTATCATAAAAATGAGTTCAGTCACCGGCAAGTAGTGATGGAGAAACGGAGCTTTATGAAACTCCGAGTCAATTGAATCAATTGATTCGGAAAATGATTCACTCTTTTGAATCACTCGAACCACCGCACGCTGACGTCACCTGCTGCTCAAAACAACAAACACAAACAGGAGTAATGATAACTTTTACAAACCAACTGCAAATGTTTTCATTTAAAGTGTAATCTATTAAATATAACGTACAAATATCTAAATACTGTAGACCTAAATCATAATACATGAACCTTGTATTTAATATTTGTCATTTTATTGATTTGAGTGCTAGTTTTGGTTGTTTTTATCTCTCACTCTGACTGACTTTACCTCCCCAGTGTGCTGACTACTGAACTAGAGCTGATTGAGATGCACACAGAGATTTAGTTTGCATTTTATTTTTCTTTCTGTTAATTATTCTGATCTTAAACAGGACAGTGTCCAAAAACACAGAAAAACTCCTGCTGAAGCCACTGAGACACACGTGACACA
>NW_015669408.1:0-642 GCF_001515625.1 Sinocyclocheilus rhinocerous
GTACTGAGAAGTTGCTGGGTCTTAAATAAAACACTCGTAATGAGGAGGCGCGATCATGGCGGACGTGTTGAGTGTTCTTCGCCAGTACAACATCCAGAAAAAGGAGATTGTTGCGAAAGGGGATGAAGTTATTTTCGGAGAATTCTCCTGGCCTAAAAATGTCAAGACTAATTATGTCATTTGGGGGTAAGTGTGCGCTTCTTCCGCTCAGTTCTTCGTCTTGTTTGGAGCTGAGCTGCTTTAGCCGCTAATGCGCTACTGCTGCTAAACTCGTGTTGTGTTGAATTGTTCTTGTACAGGATAAAGTGTTCGGTGTCTGTAAGTCAGTGTAGTTACGTGTATGGACACTGGGAGATTGTAACTAATATGTTGGCTGATGTTTAAAACGCAGTGAGCTGTTTGTACAGACAACATTTGAGACTGCACTGATGCTGCGTAACAACTTCTCATTTGTTACACTGTTGAATCGTTATGCTCTGATTGGGAGTTTAACATTTTGTAATCCAAACTAACTTGGTACCACAAAATAGGATCTCCAGAGTTTGTTTTTGGACATAATATACTGAAGGAACATGTAAAGACCTATATGGTAATCAAAATATCACGTAACACTATCACTGTACCATGGAACCACAACAAGAC
>NW_015669409.1:0-484 GCF_001515625.1 Sinocyclocheilus rhinocerous
TTTTATGATATTGTCAAAACAGCCATTTTATGAAATTTAAATGTGAAAAAAAACTGATATACTAATGTATTTAGCATATCTGAAAATTTTTCCACACTTCAACACTTTTGTTGCAGAGCCATGATTAAATTAGTCGTAGCAGTAAACAACCACTGCCATAGTTTCATCCAGGTTCATCCAGTTTCTAAAAATAGATTATGCGCTTAATAAAATAGATTGTTCATTAATAATATTATTTAATAACAACTGACTGTTATTATAAATATTCTGTAACAAGACTATATTTGGCATATGGACATTTGTTTACATATGTAGCAGCCAGAAGATGGGTTCCATCTGCTCAGTCCTGTCCCATTCCCCCCCCTCCATCTTACTTAATTTTCTTCATCTTAAATCATTTTTCCTTACCGCATTTGTTTTTTTGCTTGCTCACTTAAGGTATTAGTGTAGGCTACTTCTAGGTAACACTTCTTTGGAATAATAT
>NW_015669410.1:0-1391 GCF_001515625.1 Sinocyclocheilus rhinocerous
ACATTGCCCTACCCCATTCATATGGTATTCATTTTATTTGTGCAGATTTTAAAAATGGTCTTAAAAAGTCTTACATTTGAGCTTGCAAATACTGCAGATACCCTGGTTTAATATCTTGCAGGCTCATTTATTCTTAATAAATAATATTGATGATAGGAATCAAATAATATTGGGCTTTTTTGGGCTTATTTTTGAAGCTTTGGTTGCTTATTTTTCTCGCGAGAGTTGACAACAGTGATACTAATACACATCTGATATTCTCCCAACTGTTTACGTTCACTTAAGATGTAAGCAAGTGTTTACGTGAAACGTCAAAACGGACAATTCAACATCATTTTGTGTGTATTTCTCTGTTCATGCAAAGCCAAAGAGAACTGAATTCAGTACTCGTGCTCTGTCTGAGAGGCGCTTTTCTTTGTGTGTGATTAAATAGGTCTGCATTATGCCATAAAATAATTAAAACCATAGAAAAGGTGCATTACTGTGAATGGGAATATTTTGAGTGATATAGGTATAGTTCCCTTTCAAGGGAACTTCGAACTGTGTCCTCTAGGAGTCGCTATAAGGGGTACGCCTCGACGTGACCCGTGTCTGAAGCATACATTCAAAAACACCAACAACATGTTGGCCGGCGACAGCCTATGATGTCACTACTGGTGCGACCATAGTATAAAGAGGTGCCGGGAGAACACGCCATCCTCTTCTTTGTCTTCAGTGACTGTTTTGTTTGAAGCATGTATTCCGGTGGTAAGAATGATCTTTCTTCACTTGTTACGCCGAGCACTAGCAAGACTTTTAAGAGATGTGTGGATCCGTGTCTTCCTTATTTGACACCTGATGACACACATGATCTTTGCGTTTTTTTGTTTGTAATGGGGAGGGCCTTTCCCCTGACGAGGTAGCTGAGCTGCACCGCAACACGGATCTTGCTCTCCGTGCTACTAAGCAGGCCACCTCTGCTATGGGCAGATCTATGGCGGCCATGGTGGTAACGGAGAGACATCTTTGGGTGAACCTGGCAGATATCGGGAAGATAGAGAAGGGCTTTCTCCTCAATGCTCCGGTTTTGCCTTCCAAACTTTTTGGTACCTTTGTAGAGACGGTGGTCGAGAAGTTCAGGGAGGTGAAGGCGAGCTCATTCCACGAAGGTCCAGGTCTGAGCCCGAACAATGCAGGGGTCCTGGCCCGTCTCGGTCTGAGGATCAGAAACGGGCACAGAAGTCTAGTGTCACGACTCGTGCCCCTCCTCCACCTGCGGGTGGGGCTAGGAGGAATTGCGGGTCAAAGGGAGGTAGGCAAGACCTGAGGGAGGTGATCCAAACGAGGCATTCCAAACAACGCTCTCGTCCGGACCAAAATAATACCTGAACTTCTACTCGTCTCCCTCGGGG
>NW_015669411.1:0-750 GCF_001515625.1 Sinocyclocheilus rhinocerous
TGAATCACACAAAAACTGTCATATTTCACCCCAAAATCAAAAGATTGTGTTAACAAAAAATATTATTTGACATTTCAACGAGTAAAGTAAAACTCAAGAAAATATTGAAATTCAATAAATATTAATTAAATATTAATAATTTACATTTTTAAAGTAATTTTATTCAAGACATATCACACCTCTAAATCAATGGAAAAAATATTCAGAATTTTTCGAAGATATAGTTTTTGCATTAAAAAATACTCTTTTTAAGGACATTTGCATGCATTTTTCCATTGATTTTAACATGATTGACAGTTACATCCAATTCTTGTCACTGTAAATATATTTGATATTTTCAAATTAAAAATGTTAATTTGTAAAGTAAACCTTTTAAGAAATGTCTGTGATTTTTCACCAAAAAATTGTATTTGCATTAAGGAAATTGAATCTTATATTTAGGGACATTTTTTTCATTGTAACATTATTGACGACCAATTATTATTACTGTAATGTGAAAAAAATAATGCTACAGTATAAAATTATAATTATTACAATAATTCTTATTTAAAGTGTATTTGCTCAAAGACATGATGGTTTTCATACTGTATTACAGTAATGAGAATGAGATAAGTAATGATTAAATGTCATAAAATTTCACAAAATCATAATGCAATATTTATTTATTCATAAGATAATTTAATTTTTTTTATTTTTAAATTTTTCTTTTATTTCCTTGTAAGCTTGACCATCCATAACCTTGTTCTTCTC
>NW_015669412.1:0-1970 GCF_001515625.1 Sinocyclocheilus rhinocerous
TTTTTTTTTTTTTTTTTTTTTTTTACAAGAAAATACTATTTCAGTTGTTTTACTTCAGAACTTACTTCAATGTGTTACTTGCCATTTTACATTTGTATTTTTTTGTGAAATTTACCAGCAATTTTTGAGTGAAATCAGATTTTTTTTTCCAGTGTACTCATGAGCTGATGACCTGATTCATTTATTTTTGATCAGAGACAAATGTTGCTTCTCACATGGAAGGTTTCATTCTAGTGAGACTGCATTCTTCTAGAGTCCTCTTCAGCATTAAATGATATAATAGCATGAGACAGTCTGGTAATTCTGCATGGCTATGTCATAAACGTTTTGGCCCCTGGAAATAGCACAGAAAATTTCTGCCAACTATTTTTCGTGAATTAGAATGTGTGTAAAAGATTGTGGTCAATTGGAGGACACAAAGGACACACTTAAAAGTCTGCTTTCTAAGGATCCTTCAAATTAAGATGCTCTTTGACGGAGCTTGATAATGTGCAACATGAGATATGTAGCCTTACTAGGATGAAGCCTTCTGTTTGAAAAGCATCCATACAAAATGTGCAGTGTCGAGGAGGATTCAGGAACAGGGTTGAAAATGTCTCGGTTACATATGTAACCCCCATTCCCTGAAGGAGGGAATGGAGACGTCACATCGGACGTACCGACGAATTTGGATCTCGCCTGAGAGCCCTATCATCTTCGAGTGTAAACTAAACGAGCCAATGCATGTTGGCGTGCGAGATTTGCATCTCGTGCTCCGCCCCGCAGCGCGGGTATAAATGTGGAAGCGGGTGCAACGCACATCCTCCTTCAGGGAACGGGGGTTACATACGTAACCGAGACGTTCCCTTTCAGTCGGTCACGTTCGACGTCACGTCAGACGTACCGACGAATTGTGATCCCTAACAAAGCACCACTATTGCCGCCCCTTCCAGCGCCCCTAGTAAGCCACCTGGTCCCCCCGCAGCAACTGGGGCGGAAGATAGGACAGGGCTTACGTGAAGAGAGTCTATTACTGTTGTTCCTCTAGACCCATACAGTAAGACTTATTGGATAACACTTGGAAAGCGTACCCTTTCCAGGGACGCGGCAGAATCCACATCCTGCCCGCAGAGAGTTATCATGTGGAAAATACACATATGGACTGGGCATTAAGGGCAGTACAACATATGGAATGTCTCTGAGGTGGCTCCAGCCCAGTTAGGAGGGAGTCGACACCGGCAGGGACGGCAGAGCGGAGTCTGCCAAGGGAAAGACATGGGCTCACCAAGAAGGGAACCGTACTGTGGAAGAATACACACATGGGATCGCCGTGGGGACCACAACATATCCCATATCCAACAGGCGTACTTACAAGTGGTAGGCCTAGCGCCGGACGCTCCGCCCGTCTGGCTGCCGCGGGTGATGGAGGAAGTCAACAGGGTTCGCCTTGTGGGGAACTGAACTGAAGAGCAGAATAAGCGCACGTGTCCGGTCCATAGAGGGGAAGGCGCAGCAAGCGAGACACCAAGCAGTCTCCCTGTGTTTACTGGCTACTTGAGGCGAGTACACGAGAGGACACTGGCTCTACACGAAGGCTATAAAACCTAGCAAACGTGTTTGGTGCTGCCCAGCCCGCAGCTCTACATATATCTGTCAGCGCCGTGCGCCAACGCTCAAGTAGAAGCAACACTCCTCGTCGAGTGTGCTCTCAACCCGAGCAGGCACGGCACGCCTTGGGTTTGATACGCCAGGACGATGGCATCCACTATCCAGTGGGCCAACCTCTGCTTGGAGACAGCCTTTCCCTTCTGCTGGCCTCCGTAACAGACGAAGAGCTGCTCTGAGGTCCTAAAGCTCTGCGTACGGTCCACGTATAGGCAGTGTTCGAACTATACCATGGACTTTGGGGGAGCCCACTTGATTTTTTTTTATAACGGGGGGAGGGTGTTCGTGCGCTTGTGAGGGCTTACAATGACTTACAAAGATACATA
>NW_015669413.1:0-613 GCF_001515625.1 Sinocyclocheilus rhinocerous
ATTATGCTTCCATGCCACTAGGTGTCATTATTTTGACATTAGTATATTTTTTACCCAAAACATACTGTGTTTGAGAACAATCCTAATAATATCCTAAATTAAAATAAAAGATTGCAAAACAAAGTTTCATCGGCTCAGACAGAGAGTAAAGTTGAGGCATGGAAAGAGTGCATTAGATATAACACACAGTGTAATGCCTTAACGTAATCTACATATTGATCATCTTTTTACCTTAATTTTTTATGGATCTTAAACTTAAACATATGGCACAATACAGTTGACTGAGTTCAGCTGCGATTTAAGGGGGCTTTAAATATGATAGCGTCTGATGACACACTGTAATGGCCTAATATTATTTTATTATTATTTTACTGTACCATCTGTTTTCATAGATAATTGCACATGGGACAGCATAATCAGCTATACATATACTTTCACTGTTGCAGGTCATCCATCATTACCTTTGTCATTTGTGGTGTTAGGGCATCATCTTCCTCCTGTTCATTCAGTATGCCAGTGATGTGCTCCCTGACAGGCTTCAAAGATGACAGGGTGTATTTTTTCTTTCTGTTTCAGAAACCAGTAGATCTGTGAATCATTTAGAGGCCCCAGA
>NW_015669414.1:0-617 GCF_001515625.1 Sinocyclocheilus rhinocerous
ATGCACTTCGCGGAGGCAAGGGTCTTCGCCTCCACGTCGTACATTAAAATCGTTTAATGCACAGCTAGCCATTGATTATCCCTTACTTAGTGACCATGTTCTGTCCTTGTGAATTTTCATAACCGTTTTGTTTTTGCTACTGCACTTTTTAAGCCCAAAGTACACATCTTGCACTTTCACTTTCTAAACCATGCGTAAAAGGAATAAGATCTGCCAGGCTTCATGGAAAAGGCTTGAACATTGTTGTGAACATTGAGTCAGCATGGATGACGTCAGTTAACTGTTAAAAATGTGGAACGACTTCTCAACAAAAGTACAACCAGTATTTTCTGTAGGTAATGATGCATAATTATCTGCCGCAACTGACATTGTTGGCGACCATATACTGATAAAACTCTGCATCATGTGACAAAAATTTACTTTTGTTATTAATGGGTTTTTATTAATGACTAAAAAATGTCATGTAAAATACATTTTCCTGTGAAGTTATTTTTATTATTTATTTTTTCAGCATGATTTTTTCCTATATTTTGTTTTCCATTTAGTTTTTTCTGGATTGTGTGTTTTATGATTTAAAGGGGTGCTATTAAGCTTTTTCACTTTTTCAACTTTAGTTA
>NW_015669415.1:0-578 GCF_001515625.1 Sinocyclocheilus rhinocerous
AATCCAGGATTCAAGTATGAGCAAAAACTGCTACATTTTGGCTCACTTCTTTACAAAGTTTAACATGAAAAGGCAGCGTGCACGTGAAATCATTCAGTTGTAATCATATATATAATGTAAACGCTGGCTGTTAATAGCTTGCGTTTGAGACGCATGCACCTGCTCTAATGTGTGATGAGACACACGTTTAAAAGGACAGTGTGCATGTTTGTGCTGTCGACTATGGACAGCATGATTACAGACTCTCGCTTGCAATTTGCTTTTTCTAATTTTCCTAATATTTTTCCCTAAAACTGTTTGAATGTCAGACAATTAGAATCAGAATCTAATTGTATGACATAATTCAAATAGCTCAAAATGTAGCTCATATCTTACTAACGAGGAGCATTTTGTGTTTTTGAACAGATCGCACACATGCACCTGTCATTATACAGACACTGAGAGACACCACACATACTGTATATAATCAGACATATTACGAGCTCGTTGCGTCTCTAGATGTGTTTTAGGCAAATTCAGGCACGTGGTCACTCATTATAAATAGGGCTGGGCGATATGGCCAAAAAAAATCATATCTC
>NW_015669416.1:0-491 GCF_001515625.1 Sinocyclocheilus rhinocerous
AAACACCTAACAACAGTACCCTTATAGGAAAAAAATACATGAAATTTAATTACATGTAAAATTAAAGGACCTCATTACTTTGTATGCGTGAGCAGAACAAATTTATTGTAAATTGTTTATAAAACCATTAATTTGTGTGACATTTTATGTTTATATACATTATATTTACATTTATATAAATTAAACAATTAACATAAGACTGATTTTACGTACAATTTAGATTTAAGACAGAATAAGAAATGTTTTATGATTTATTTGTTTTTTATTTATATTTGTAATAATTTATGTATTTTTTTTACTGAAAGATTTACATTCACAGGAATAAAACAGTTTATGATTAAATGCTTTTATAAACAATATACATTTATAAGAATTCAACAACTTAGGTATGAATTGTTTTAACAAAAGATTCACATATGAATGTGACCAATTACATATTCATTTTAATGCAACAATTTATATACAAATAGTTCTACTATTTATATAAATGC
>NW_015669417.1:0-494 GCF_001515625.1 Sinocyclocheilus rhinocerous
AAACAATATATTTTAAGTATTTTGCAAAATATTATATATATATATCGATTCTGATATCTATATATAGATTACGATATATCATATCATCGATTATGATATATCGACTCGATTATGTCATTTGCAGTGCTTAATGGGACTGAGCAGTCCCTTGGTGGAGCATTCTGCACAGCATCATAGGTAATGTGGTTTTTCACCATGAATACCACTTTTAAACATGACTTTTAAAAATGATTTGAAATAATGCAAACAGATGGCTTCAACAAAAGCACATTCCATTGACCGACAACCACAGAACTCACAACAGGTCTGTCTTTAAAAGTTTAGGGTTAGGTTCGTCTGTATGTGTGAACTTGTTTAATATTCATTGTTTTCTACTCCTGCGTTGTTTTTGGTAAGGACTTTTATTTTGGTGGCGAGTCCTCCGAGAGGGAGGGTAATAATGTGATTGTGATGGGCGATACCCCTTATTTTGTTTTCGATACCGATATTTTTCA
>NW_015669418.1:0-535 GCF_001515625.1 Sinocyclocheilus rhinocerous
TGACTCATCTGAAGGCCTCTGATTGGTCCTTGCATTCATAAACTCAACAGAATCCGTATGTGATTGGTTATAATGCGCAGTACTTTAAAACCCCGTGTGTCTCTGGCTCTGTGCCAGCCAGCGAACGCATATTTGAATTTAGCAGCTGGTGATGCTTTTCTTTTTTATATATATAGTTTACTGGACAAACTGCGCATTTCAAACAAAATTGCTTGGTGTGATACGATTCCAAATTTAGGGGGGCCAAAGTGGGGCCAAGCTTGTTGACAGCCCCCCCTGGCCACCCCCTAGAACTGCCCCTGTATCAAAATGAACCTTAATAGAAGATAAGTACGCGACTCTTACTCAAAGGACCAAGCTTGGAAGGTGGTGGCCGAGGTGGTTGGTGAATCTGGTGTGTGTCGTGCTTGTATTGTGTTTGTGTACTCTGTTTATCATTGAATTACAGTAATGATGTAATGAATGAATGAATGAATTAATTAATGTGATTGGCTGTTGTCACTATGAGGTTGCTTCAGCACCAAGCTTCAGACTC
>NW_015669419.1:0-674 GCF_001515625.1 Sinocyclocheilus rhinocerous
TAATCAGGTAAAGTCAATATGGTTACCTACTTCCACACTAATTTAAACATAACATTTGAAGGGGAAACTGAAAAGGAAATATAGTGAAACTGAATGCATCAGTTTCACATAAAACTGCCTAATAAAGGGAGCTGGACCTCCTGGACAGCAGGGCATGATTGACATTCTGGAAAATGAGTGGTAAGCTGTAGGAAGACAGCAGGGAGAGTTCAGCTTTTAGAAACTGAGCGTCAGACTGTATCGGCCTGGCACTGGTTGTCGTGTGTCTTTCTCTGATCTCTTGACAGTGAGCTGTCATCACTTAGATCCTGTCTCCGAGCAGCACAGCGCCCGGCGTGCGTTTATGACCGCCGAGGGAGCAGAGAACAGTCAACAGTGGAGTCCTGCATTATTGATCCACAGGGCTTCAGACAGCAGGGCCACGATGCATCAATAGTGACTGATCGTCTGCCATCGATCTGTTCTGTTGTACACAAGGGTCTGATGGTCAAATGACCACGCGGTCATTCAATGCAAAGAAATCAGACATAGTACACCATACTATTCATGCTATTTTTACAGCATTTTTCATATTTTTTCTAATTTATTATTAGAATATTTATTTATTTATTTATTTTGCATTAAATAATGATTTATTTATTTAGAATTATTATTATTTAAAGATTAAAACTCTT
>NW_015669420.1:0-490 GCF_001515625.1 Sinocyclocheilus rhinocerous
ACCTTACCAGGAGGAGGAAGAGATGCCCCACCTTTGCCGGTTAGCTAAATGATTTCTTCTGAGCATCCTGTCCCGCCTATTACTTTCTGGCTGATGCAGTTTTTACTGAAATTGTCCACTTACACCACAGTGCAAATACACCGTGTAGAGACGGATTACAGCTGGTCTCTAATGCAAGCGGTTCTTCTGTCTTTTAATAAAGAATCAGTGCTTGCATATCTGGAAAGTGTGCATGCGATCTGCCAAAGGCAGAAAAAATGGTCAGAGATCAGATCAAAGACCATTTTACACCTGTGCGCAGCACACGTAATTAAGTCCGTCTCTGCTGCTTTTCACAGAAAAACCAGCGATAAAGGCTTGAAAGCATTTGCCACGTTTGTGTTTGCGAGATTGCAAAACACCGTGTGTGTGGACGAAGCCCTGGAGATTTTCAAGGCCCTGTGCATTGCACTGCTTTCAAGATACGTCACCGCAAGTGTGTCAAGCAGTG
>NW_015669421.1:0-734 GCF_001515625.1 Sinocyclocheilus rhinocerous
CACATTTCTGTTTTTTTCCTAAATTACCTTCTTAATTCTCAAAAAAATCGCACACCTCTGCCAGCTATCTGCACAGCCGTGAACTGTTAAAACACACAGTGTGTGCAAATGTGGTGAAAGAAATATTCCACAGAAGAATGTTAAGGGAGTGTGTAATATATTTGTTGTAAAATTAAAAAACAACAACAACAACAAAAAATTACAAATGGGTAGAGAGTAACTGTTAATGTAAAGAGTTACAGAACAATGGAATAGGCTATGGATCGAAATCATCCACATATTTTTGAAATCCCAGTAAAACAGAAAAGAAAAACAGACAGTGGTGTGTATATTCTGTAAAACTGTGAGTTGGCAATCTGAGGGCTCAGTTTAAGCAGAAACAAATTAGTGCTCATTGATTTCCAAGAAAAGACAAATGAACACTATATGTCTGGATAATTGTCACCTCTAATCCAATCAATGGCAACTTCTACTTACTCTGAATAAACTATTCAAGGCAAATCCAGATCAATATTTAAAAACCATGCCTTATTATTGGCATTACCAATAAATAAATTTATAAAAAGCATCTGATCTTTAAAGGTGCACTCAGTCATTTTAAAACATTTAACACGTTTAAAATATGCTTCAAATTATGTACAATGAAGTTATAAAATAAGTTTAAAATTCCATACAACCACACAATAGTCTCCACGCATATCAGCTGGTTTATTCTTCATGTAGATGGTTCTGGT
>NW_015669422.1:0-694 GCF_001515625.1 Sinocyclocheilus rhinocerous
ACTTGTAGCAATAAAACACCAACAAATACAAATACTTAAAACACTCTTGCCATAGTGCAGGATTTTTAAACTAATACATTTTGACGATTGCATCACATAACCAATTCCACATGTACTGTATGGCTTTTCTGATGTAGTAAACTTGCTCGGTAGCACACTTGGTTGCACTCAGGGTTGCCTGGTCTGGGTAACAAAACATTGTTCATGTGACACAACGTAATAAAATGTAGCCACAGACAGTCATGTTGAACTGTTTCAAAGAAAATTGAATGCACTGAAACTGCCACAATATAATTTTTTTGAAAAAAATGATTGTCTCCACAGGTTCACATTTTTTCATGAGCCTGGGCTGCTAAGTTTTAAACTGTTACATTAGTATTGGCTAATAATTTTCTTAATTTTTAGGGCCCATAACACAGAGGTTTCACCCAAAGTCAGGAAATCCTAGAAAATTAGCGCGATCAAAATGTGAGTATTACATAAAATTATGACAATTTACTTTGGTGGGTTTTATTCTTATGATTTCTCACAGGATTTTCTCACTTCATCTTTATTTTGCATCTTTGTAAAAAAAAAAAAAGTTTGCTTTGATCTGATCATGGTATTATAAAGTTTGCACATTTATATTTGTGAATCACAGCCTCTGCTGGCGCTGAGAAGAGCTTGGAGTGTGTGAGGATCGTCCTGATTGGAA
>NW_015669423.1:0-468 GCF_001515625.1 Sinocyclocheilus rhinocerous
ACTACGACATTGCATGCTCGTAGTTTCATTTGCGCTTTAATATGGCATAGTGCTTTAATATAATACAGCACCGCCGCCACATTTGTGCGTGCAATTGAAGAGCATGTGCTATAATCACAGTATACACAGACTTCACTTTAGTGTTTCTTCTTTCACTTTCTTGAACTGGTTTTGACTATTTAATACATTTTAATTTTAGACCAGATGGAGGTGAAAGAGGAAGTTCAAGAACCGAGTGTCGTCAAGGAGAACCGCTACATTGAAACTCCTGAAGATTTTAAAGTTGGAGAAGAATCTGCGGCTGAAACAACAGAAGCCAAAAATTCTTTCTCCTGCCCTCAGTGTGAAAAGACCTTCACACATAAAGGAAACCTTAGGGATCACATAAAAATTCACATCGGAGAGAAGCCTTACGCGTGCCATCTGTGTGGAAATGGTTTAACGTGTAAAGGAAGCCTCAAGTGTCAC
>NW_015669424.1:0-834 GCF_001515625.1 Sinocyclocheilus rhinocerous
TTAGTCGCCCCAGGTGTGTCTTATCTTGTTAAGCTTGTTAGCCCCTAGTGTGTATATATAGCCCTAGTTTTTTTTTAGTTCCTTGTGAGTTGTTGAACGTAATTGTTGTTCTGTTTGCCAGTCATTCTGTTCTTTGTTCCCTTTGGTTTTTGGCTTATTGTTTGTTCTAGTTTTTCCGTTAAATACCAGCACATAGATCCTTGCCTCTGCCTGTTTTCCGCAGCTTCTCCACAACATTACAGTTTTTGACTGGCATGTCTCTTTGACTAGTGCATCTTTGAGCCTATATTTAGTATAAGTAAAATACTTAAGTACTGTTAAAATCAGATACTCTAAGACTTTTACTCAAGTTGTTTTGGAATTGGTGACTTGTAACATGTAGTGGAGTAATTTTCACTGTAAGGTATCTGTACTTTTACTCAAGTATGGTTTTTAGGTACTCTTTACACCTCTGTCATGCTGGCATCTCATGGCTGTGTTTTTCCTTGTGTGATTGTTATCAGGATGGACAAAAACAAACAAACAAACAAAAAAAATCATTTTTTAAATATTTTAATTTGTGTTTACAAACAGATTAATGACGAATGATTAATACATTTTTTAGTTATTATTTTATATTTTATTTATTTATTTATTATTTTAATTCTAATTATATTATTATAATTTTTAGTTATTCATATATTATCGATTGCTAAATTTTATATATATTTTCAGTTTATATGTAATGTTTTTTGATGATAAACTATTTATTTGTATTTACTTCATGATTTAAATGAATTCTTGAATAAAAATTAGATGGATCATATACAAGTATATAATCAATTGCTAAATAAA
>NW_015669425.1:0-511 GCF_001515625.1 Sinocyclocheilus rhinocerous
TGATTTTTTTTTCTGCATGTCTTTTTTTTTTAATCCAAAGCAAAATGATTTTGAAAAAGTCGATTTTGCTGACTCGCAAAATTTTCACTTAAAATATCAATAATTCAAATTTGATTCTTCATGGTGTGAGCCCTTTAAAATGAAATAGGCTAAAAACACTCCATTCAAGATTATAGCATAAATGATTTTTAATGAAAAAGTCACAGCTATATAAAGATATATGAAGCAAGAACATAAAAATTGCATATAAAATGTTTACTCTCTCTTCTAAAAATCTCGTTAAATTGCCGTCTCTTCCATGCGTCCTTTTCATTCTTGTGTTTTTACAGCATGATATTTCCCACAGTGCAATGTGGCTCCAAACACATCCAGGAATGTGCATGTTTCAATGTTCTGAAATTGAAAAGATGTCTTGAAATGTCTTATTGCATACTGTGTATTGTGCTTAGAAACATAGCATGCGTGTACAGTACGTACTGCTGCAGAAACCCAGCTTGGCTTTTCACATTCT
>NW_015669426.1:0-706 GCF_001515625.1 Sinocyclocheilus rhinocerous
TTTTTTTTTTAGTTTTTTGCTTATTTATTCAGTAAAATGAGTCAGGCCTTGACCATTCAATATAGATTCTTCTAAAACTTAACTGAATCAGATACAATTGAACTAGACTTTCACAAAGGCTGATGTTCTATTTATAATACTCATTATAATTGTAATGGTGATATGCAATAAATGTAAAAGTAAATGAGGCTCTGAAATGTGACTTTCACAAAGGCTGATGTTCTATTTATAATACTCATTATAATTGTAATGGTGATATGCAATAAATGTAAAAGTAAATGAGGCTTTGAAATGTGTGTAAATTTATTTTAATGTGTACAAAATTAGTATGTATACACTAATGTTAGTCAACACAAAACATTCTGAAACAATAGACACATTCTTTACACATTACATTATTTTCATTATGAAGGGCTTCAATTGTGAAATCAGGTTATATGTAAACATACAAGCAAGACATGCAAGTTGATTTGGGAAATACATATTTTAATGACCTTTAAATCGCAAAGATTACAAAAAAAAAGTTTGGAGTCTGTAAAATTTGTAATGTGACTTATGCTCACCAAGGCTGTATTTGTTTGATGAAGAATACAGTGAAAACAATATTTTGAAATATTGTAGTAAAAATCCAATATTGTGAAATGTTATTACACTTTAAAATATTTAAAAATTCATATATTTTAAAATGTAATTCCTGTGATGGCAA
>NW_015669427.1:0-2874 GCF_001515625.1 Sinocyclocheilus rhinocerous
AAAAAATATATTTTAAAGAATGTTGGTAACCAAACCAAGTTTTTGTGACCAATAACTTGGAGTGACATAGGTTGAGTAAATGATGATGTCCTTTACCACTCAAATTTTTATAGGAAAAGTACAAATCTATTTATTATTTCAATAAATAGATTTATTACATCAATGCTCTTTGTTCTACTCTTCCAGCAAAAACACAAACTGAGGATCTATATTTCTAACACCTACACGCCTGGCAAGCCAGAAGGGGAGGAGGCTGAAAAAGTGGCATCCTGGGAACTTCGAGTGGAAGGCAAACTCCTGGAGGATGTACGTAATGAGTTTGATTATGTGTTTGCTTATTTGCATGCGTGTGAAACAAGGTGAGGGTCACAAGTAAAGAACTCTATTTACCGTGTTTTACGGCTAGTAACATCTTTAGATAAAGCTGATTGTGTCGCCCCTATGCTTAATGCTTTTTATTTGGCTTGAGTCTTGAGTCTCTTGGTCTGTTGGCAAGCTTAACTGCACTGGCTCATGTCCTCCGCTCACTTCTTCAAACCAGATGTGCTCTAAGATATTCCATGTTCCCAAACTCTGAGGAAAAGGAATTGAAACTTTGGCCCATTTTGTGAAATTAGTCCAAAAAATGTCTAAGCGTATATTTGCCAGCTGAAGACCTCTGGCTGTGCTGCTGCCACATGAAAAGAGGAAACGATTCTTTCTTTTTCTTTACTTTCTTCTGCCTCAGTGGTCATAAGTTGAGTGGTACTGCAGAGGGAGGGACAGGCAAGGCATTGCACAAGCACATACTGGTGCAATAGCTGTTTGTGACTAAGTGTGTGCTGCTTCTAAAATAACTCCCCCCAGTGCGGTCAGCTCCTAACACTGCAGTATCAATCAGTGGCATGAACGCATTGAAAAAAGATCTTGTGTTCTCTCTCCCCTTTTCCCTACTTATTTATCTTTATCTTTGTCTTTATCCTTAGCCTGGGAAACAGAAACGAAAGTTTTCATCCTTCTTTAAAAGCCTGGTTATTGAACTGGACAAAGAACTTTATGGCCCAGACAACCACTTGGTGGAGGTATGATATTATAGAGTTATATGCTCATATTTTATATATTACAAGTCTGAGTTAATGTCCCACAATATGAGTAAATCTACTTAAATCCTCATGATCATGATGACCTCATCAAACACAACATGAAAATTCTGGCATCATTTACTCACCGTCATGTACTGTCTTACAGTAAATTCAGCCATTACATCTGTAGTCATATATTTTTCTGTATGTCTTAGTGGCACAGAATGCCTACAACTCAGGAGACAGACGGATTTCAGGTGAAGAGACCAGGGGATGTGAATGTGAAATGTACTCTCCTTCTCATGCTAGACCACCAGGTATATCATACACACACACATATAAAGGCTATTCATCAGGCTTGGGGCTAAAGATGCCATCAAAATGAACATAAATGCAACCCAAATTCAAGATAATGGCAAAAAGGCAAAAAATGGCCCTGCATAGTTATATTACATTTATTGTGACGGTCGCACTTGAAGTGAAATATGAAATTTAATGAAAATTTTTGATTACAGTATTACATTTAGATCTGCTCAGATTGCATCCAAGATTTCTTTTTACATGTTGTTTTTTTTTAAGCATAATTTTGAGCATTAGAACACAGTTAAAAATATGAATGCAATGGCAAATCAGAGCTATGTAGATTAGTCACCAGTGATGATTTTCACTATTTTGAATAAATGTACATTTTAACAGCTAGACAACAACATTTATTTAAAAAAAAAAAGTTACTTTATAAAAGTTACTTTTGCAGACATGGACTAAAAGCCAAAAAACTAATGGGGTCTTTAAAAGAAAATCAGACTTCAATTTGATTCATTTCCTAAGTTTGTTTGGTACAGAGTATATAGTTGCATCTCTTTAATGACATGATGAGCTATCATCTTACTTCTTCTTCTACTTGACTTAGCCTCCGCAGTATAAGCTGGATCCACGCCTGGCACGACTGTTGGGCGTGCACACTCAGACCAGAGCCAGTATCATGCAGGCCTTGTGGCTCTACATCAAAAACAACAAGCTGCAAGACTGCCATGAGAAAGAGTACATTAACTGCAACCGATACTTCAGACAGGTACCCAACATGTTTAGCCCTCTTAGCAAGAAATTACATTTAGCTTGTTCTCACAATTCAAAAGTTCTTCACAAAACCCAAAACACTAAAGCTCAGTTTAAAACTCATAAGAAAAGAAAAACTCTGCTGAAACCCTATATCTAAGCTTTGCATTTGGCACTGTCTGACACAACATGCTTTCACTTGCCTCTAAGCCGTTGGTATTACTGGCACAGCTGTGCACTGGTTCACATCGTACCTAAGTGATAGATAGCAATTTGTCTTTTTCCAGAAGTAGAAACTTTCCACTGCTCCTGACCTGTCAACAGAGGTGTCCCCCAGGGCTCGGTTCTTTGCCCACTTCTCTTTGTAGTCTATATGCTTCCACTTAATCAGAATTCCTTGAAACCAAGGAATCAGATTACTTGTTTTCACTTTCCCCTGTTACGCTGACACTCAAATCTGCATTAGCTCTTGTTACCAACTCCTAACTCAGAATCCTATCCATCTTTAGAAACCATGGTAATTTTCACTTAGGAAATGGAATTTAAAAAAAAATCTTATGTAAAGAATTATGATAGGAAGTTTCTGTAATACAGCTCTAGAATTTTATGAAGACTTGGTAGGGCCCACCTAGCAATTCCCCTGTCTATATTTCCGAAGACATTAGAAACTTTATTGAAACACCTTGCTTAGTGCCAGTAGTTTTGCACCACTCTCAATGGGCCTCATTTACGAAACGAACGTACGACAGAAAATTGG
>NW_015669428.1:0-1651 GCF_001515625.1 Sinocyclocheilus rhinocerous
TCAAAATTATGCTTAAAAAAAAACAACATGTAAAAAGAAATCTTGAATGCAATCTGAGCAGATCTAAATGTAATACCGTAATCAAAAATTTTCATTAAATTTCACATTTCACTTCAAGTGCGACCGTCACAATAAATGTAATATAACTATGCAGGGCCATTTTTTGCCTTTTTGCCATTATCTTGAATTTGGGTTGCATTTATGTTCATTTTGATGGCATCTTTAGCCCCAAGCCTGATGAATAGCCTTTATATGTGTGTGTGTATGATATACCTGGTGGTCTAGCATGAGAAGGAGAGTACATTTCACATTCACATCCCCTGGTCTCTTCACCTGAAATCCGTCTGTCTCCTGAGTTGTAGGCATTCTGTGCCACTAAGACATACAGAAAAATATATGACTACAGATGTAATGGCTGAATTTACTGTAAGACAGTACATGACGGTGAGTAAATGATGCCAGAATTTTCATGTTGTGTTTGATGAGGTCATCATGATCATGAGGATTTAAGTAGATTTACTCATATTGTGGGACATTAACTCAGACTTGTAATATATAAAATATGAGCATATAACTCTATAATATCATACCTCCACCAAGTGGTTGTCTGGGCCATAAAGTTCTTTGTCCAGTTCAATAACCAGGCTTTTAAAGAAGGATGAAAACTTTCGTTTCTGTTTCCCAGGCTAAGGATAAAGACAAAGATAAAGATAAATAAGTAGGGAAAAGGGGAGAGAGAACACAAGATCTTTTTTCAATGCGTTCATGCCACTGATTGATACTGCAGTGTTAGGAGCTGACCGCACTGGGGGGAGTTATTTTAGAAGCAGCACACACTTAGTCACAAACAGCTATTGCACCAGTATGTGCTTGTGCAATGCCTTGCCTGTCCCTCCCTCTGCAGTACCACTCAACTTATGACCACTGAGGCAGAAGAAAGTAAAGAAAAAGAAAGAATCGTTTCCTCTTTTCATGTGGCAGCAGCACAGCCAGAGGTCTTCAGCTGGCAAATATACGCTTAGACATTTTTTGGACTAATTTCACAAAATGGGCCAAAGTTTCAATTCCTTTTCCTCAGAGTTTGGGAACATGGAATATCTTAGAGCACATCTGGTTTGAAGAAGTGAGCGGAGGACATGAGCCAGTGCAGTTAAGCTTGCCAACAGACCAAGAGACTCAAGACTCAAGCCAAATAAAAAGCATTAAGCATAGGGGCGACACAATCAGCTTTATCTAAAGATGTTACTAGCCGTAAAACACGGTAAATAGAGTTCTTTACTTGTGACCCTCACCTTGTTTCACACGCATGCAAATAAGCAAACACATAATCAAACTCATTACGTACATCCTCCAGGAGTTTGCCTTCCACTCGAAGTTCCCAGGATGCCACTTTTTCAGCCTCCTCCCCTTCTGGCTTGCCAGGCGTGTAGGTGTTAGAAATATAGATCCTCAGTTTGTGTTTTTGCTGGAAGAGTAGAACAAAGAGCATTGATGTAATAAATCTATTTATTGAAATAATAAATAGATTTGTACTTTTCCTATAAAAATTTGAGTGGTAAAGGACATCATCATTTACTCAACCTATGTCACTCCAAGTTATTGGTCACAAAAACTTGGTTTGGTTACCAACATTCTTTAAAATATATTTTTT
>NW_015669429.1:0-547 GCF_001515625.1 Sinocyclocheilus rhinocerous
GTGAGTGAGTGAGTGAGTGGCGTGACGTGTAGCCAAGTATGGTGTCCATACTCGGAATTTGTGCTCTGCATTTAACTAATCCAAGTGCACACACACAGTGAACACACACACACACACTGTGAACACACGCCCGGAGCAGTGGGCAGCCATTTTTTGGTATATATATCCTTCATGACCCAGGAAACAAAGGACGCATTTTGAGGCTGTATTTGAAGGAGCCTTTTGAAATTGGACAGCCTTTGTCGCACGGCTGTGACGCATTCAGTTTTTGAGTGCAGCCTGCGAAGAATGCAGCCTCTGAATTGGGACACAGCTTATTATTATCCAAGGCAACGTTGTAATATCAATCCACTCATCCGGGTAAGTGAAACCGGTGTGGTGAGACATGCTGTCTTGTTTCATACAAACGCAACTGGTGCCATCTTGATCTCGGTGTTGAACTGCAGTGAAAATGACCTCAGATGACTTCTGTATTAATATTACTGTAATATTGTTGCAGTGTTCATCTTGTTGCTTGGCAAGCGATTGTAAATCATTTTTACTTACA
>NW_015669430.1:0-1385 GCF_001515625.1 Sinocyclocheilus rhinocerous
GCAGCACAAAAACTTAATTGACACCAAAGCTTAAACATGATGCCTATTATCAGCAGTCCACTCTGAGCCAAAAAGCATCTCTAGAGTTGCAATGCTGTAGTATTTGGTGCTGTTTTTGTGTCATCAGTGTAATAATGATGTGTGCATGGTTTCCTCAGGGATGTGGTCTGGTTCGTCACACTGAACCCGAGGACACAGCTGATGCCTCTGAGTAGCACGCTGATGTTCCCAGTTCCTCCTCTCTCGCACAGCATTAAAAAGTCTGGATAAAAGGTAAGGAATAGGCTTTATTAACTTTAAATATGCATGATGTTTCTGAGAAAAGTGCAGTACGGCACCGAGAAACGTCCAAAAGCTTGACTACTTATTTCTTCTTATTTTTTCCCTCTTCCTTTCTACTTCTCAAAAATTGTAAATAATTGAAAACAGAGAAGGGAAGGAAAGGGGGAAAAAGACACCAAGATTCTGACACTCTCTGCATAAACATCTCCTTATTAGTGACCCTAGATGCCCAGAGAGATTCTGCCGCCACACACACGCAGTCACAGCGTGCCTCGGCTGTGGCTCATCCAGTGTGACTGAAGCACCCCACTGAGAGCTCAGATGTCAAAGGTCGGCCTTCACCATCATAACCTCTACAGACGTGTCCTCCGGTCTTTCACAGGTGACTTATAACTGTGAACTATTAAGCAATGAGGTCAGAGAGTTTGTGCTGTATTGTGAATATATTCATGGCAAAAAGGCATTGTTAGGCAAAGTGTTTCTTTATAAATGTTTTGTCAGGTACAGTAACTTCATTTTTTTTGAATGGCACTTCCTTTTAAAAGTTTGGGGTTTGTCAAGGAATAAATTATATTTTAATATACAGTATATTCTAATAGAAAGCAGTTATTTAAAATTTTAATAATATTTCACAATTTTACTGTTTTTTACTGTATTTTTTGTATCATAAACATTACAAAATCTTACCGATCCCAAACCTTCATAGAGTTTCATAACTCTTGCTGTATTAAGTATTTTTGCGTGGCTGGAACCGCATATTGGCTGATCAGAGTCTGTTTTATTGAAACACACTGATCTGTGATTATAGGTTTATTGATTTATACTTAACCTGTGAATCCAGAGAAAAACGGCTCTAATAATTATTATTCAGTGGTTAAAGACGTTAACATCATGAAAGAAACATCATGTCTGTGAAACCTCCCGCTCGGTCGATTCCAGTTAACATTGTTGTAATGGTTGTCTGAATAGTGCAGTGTCATGCTATTCGATTAGGGTGCTGCTTTATGAAAATATACCATGCATTAAAAGTGTTAAGACATTCAGAGTGTAACATTTTGAAATGGCTTATGATCCTACATTTAAGCAAATGAAAACAAGGCCAA
>NW_015669431.1:0-469 GCF_001515625.1 Sinocyclocheilus rhinocerous
TCATAATCTAGAGAGAAACTGGGGACCTGTTTTTTTGAATAGATTGAGTGGTTAATGCTTAAGTGAGAAAATTATATAGTGGTTTAGTTTGTTTAAGAAACTCAGCGCTTAGCGGGGAAATTAGCAACATTAGCTGTTGTTAGCGCGGATAAATGCACAGGGTCAGTCAGCGGGAGGCAGTAATGCTACTGATTTCTTCTGGAAAACAAACTGACTCTGCCGTTCAGTATGCTTATGAATATATCATAAAGCAAGGTTTTACCCAGATCGTGTCAGTAAAAGTGATGTTATGCTAATTAGATATTATGCTACATAGTTGCTTCCGTTGATGTTTCTGTAAACATGCTTATGTATCATTAAAGTTTCCATAAAGTTTATTGTGTCTATCAGTGTATCATAATGTAATGTATTTTAGTAAGTTGTGTTTTTTTTTTATTATTAGGCTGGTGCACTGGACTTACTAAAGGAA
>NW_015669432.1:0-647 GCF_001515625.1 Sinocyclocheilus rhinocerous
GCCTAAATCACTGCAGCCCCTGCTTCACATCTGCAGAGGGAGATACACAAAACAGAATGAAACCGATTTTGCTGAATTTCTGATGCTGACAAATTAGGTATGACCATTTTTTTTTGTACTGCAGGTTAGTGGATAGTCAGCAGATTCTGTGGATATTCTGTTTACAATCTTATGAAGACACATTTTCATTAACCTGTGTTTGTGTTGAAATGCTGACATCGACACACGTGTGCTCTGTCTGCAATTATTGTCTGATGATCATAGACAATAACAGCAGCCTTATCGGTTCTCCTATGCCTAAATCATAGAGTAGATTATTGTAGACCACCTTATTCTTGTAGATCATGCATCTATTATCTATCACTGATCTGAGATGAGCTGTATCCGGTGGAGCTATGACCTCTTAGGTGGCTTCTGACCATTCAGCCAGTTATATAAGAGTTGTTGTAAAACATATGCTGTCTCATTTGCTCATTTGTTATGATTAGATGAACAACATTTTTGGATCATGAATCTTTTTAATCAGTGTGTTTTTTTGTTTTGTTTTTTGGTACAAGAATGAATTGCTTTTGCAGGTATTACAATTCAGTTGCAGTTACTAACACACATATGGCTCTGCTTTTGTTCTTTGTGTAATAATCCATCAT
>NW_015669433.1:0-556 GCF_001515625.1 Sinocyclocheilus rhinocerous
TCTTTTACACTAGTTTGCCTGAAAGCAGCTGAGAGTAATGATTGGCCAATGCAGTTTCATTCCTTATTTTGTACTGTACTGTAATGTTCTGTAATGAATGTCCATGATTGTTGCGTGACACATTTGCAGTATCTCTCTCATTCTCCATTTCTTAACTTGAAACTGGAATACTGAATGGGAGACTGAAAAGAGTAGTTAAAATTTCACTACAGTTTCAGTTTTTGTCCACTCAAGACATCTGGCACCTTTGTTTCTGGTTGCTTTCTAATGCCTGTAATCGTCGGCGAACTTGATTACAAGGCTTATCATTATGACATTTTTAGTGTCAACCTGTCAGTAAGACTAACAAAGCAGTATGGTAATATTGCTGTCATCTGTGCATCCAGCAAACGAAGCTGTTTCATACCACACTTCTCTTTCTCCTTTCTCATATTATTGGTTTAAAGTGCTCAGTTTTCTTAATTGGTTTGTGCTGCCCTGCATGCCGGTGACTTATCGATCTTTGCTCCGTGTTTCCACTTCACCTAATCATTTAGCAATTCAAACATTTGCTTAG
>NW_015669434.1:0-590 GCF_001515625.1 Sinocyclocheilus rhinocerous
CATCAAAGCTAGACAAGTAGCTAACTGCCTTGTGCAGCTGTTTTCCAGGGTGGGTGTTCCCCGTGAAATTTTAACTGATCAGGGTACTAATTTTATGTCCTTGTTGGTGCTGCTGCTGCTGCCTACCAGTGAGAATAAGTTGCTAGCTAAGTGGCATGGTCCCTACAAGATAGTGCGGAAAACTGGCAGTGTCACCTATGAGATCTCTATGCCAGAGCGGGGGAAGAAAAAACAAATCTTCTATATTAATTTGTTGAAAGAATTCCACCCTAGGGCTGAGTCGGAGGCTGCTCAACTCTGTGTCCGTGTGGTCAGGGAAGAAGAGGAACAGACAGAACAGTATTTTCCATCCAGCTTCATCCAACAAGCAGTGGATGTATCCCATCTAGAGCAGCCCCAAAGAGACCACGTAAAGCAGCTGTTGGATCCTGAGTTGTTTCAGGAGAAACCGGGGCATACTGACCTGGTGCTACATGATGTCATCATTAGGGAGGCAACACCAGCCCGCCAGAAGAGTTATCGGATCCCTGAACTCTTGGTAACGGTGCTGTAATGAAATTACTTATTCATTTGTAATTGTAGGGAATTAA
>NW_015669435.1:0-515 GCF_001515625.1 Sinocyclocheilus rhinocerous
TTGCAGTCCATCAGTCACTCTTGTCCCAGTTGCAGTCAGTCATGGCAAAAATATGATCTTAATACATTTAAAGTGTCTGGGCTTAACCAGAGCAGATTTCTGGATTTCTGTCTGAAATACATCAGAAACATACTCTACACAAGTACGCAATTACTATTTAGTTTAATACACACTCCTTGTCTTATTGTGAGCAATCCATTGGTGCACATTAGTCCATAGGACTAATATATTGCTGACATAGCAAACAACAAATCACATGGCTTTAATGTGTTTTCTATGAAATGCCGGTGCCGTTACACCAGATGTGCTATTATTCAGGTAGCGAGCATGCCAAAGGTTGAGGAGTGTGCATTGCATTTACTAAAGAAGTGAAGATGAAATAGGTCACATTTTAGTCTGGGGAACCAATTCTCACTATTGACTAACTATGAACTATGACTTCTGCTTCAATAAACAACTAATTTGCTGCATGTTATTAGTTAGTAAGGTAGTAGTTAAGTTTAGGTATGGGATCT
>NW_015669436.1:0-613 GCF_001515625.1 Sinocyclocheilus rhinocerous
GTCGGCATCAGCTTCATGACCTTTGACCTCATGCAGATCCTGCTGCGCAAACTTCAGCAGTTCGGCCACAGCGCGCGGTAGCTGAAAAACACAACATTTAATAGGTTTTTTTGTTTTTAACCTGAGCAAATGCTGCCAATGAGGACGACGGGGAATGCCTGGCGTCATGTGACTAGTTTAAAGTTCTGTTTTTTGATGCAAAAGCATATGTGCACTGCAAAAATGATTTTTTTACTTGGTATTTTTGTCTTGCGTTCCGGTACAAATGTCTAAGCATTTTTTTAAATTAGGATGCATTTACTTGAAGCAAAATGACTCTAGATATTAAGTCTTGTTTTATGAAAATTAATCAAAATGAGGTGAGTTTATGCTTAAGACAAGAAGAAAAAATAGCTGCCAGTGGGGTCAGAAAAAATTTCTTACTTCAAAGGGAAAGCTAAATTATTTTTCTTACTCAACAGGCACACGTTTGTTCTTGTTTTAAGTCTAAACTTACTTCATTTTGATGAATTTTTCACTGTATATCATATTTCACTGTAAAATGGAGAAAAAAAATGATAATCATAATTGGAAAAAAATTAAAGTTATATTTGTAGAATATTTTCAATTCTAT
>NW_015669437.1:0-493 GCF_001515625.1 Sinocyclocheilus rhinocerous
TTGGTTAATCTTTATCAGTACCAACATTTGATTAATAATCTGTCAACTCACTAAACATCAATTTCTGAAGGACTAGAGAAGTTGTTTTATATTCTAGAAGAAAAGTCCTTAAGTCTTGTGAACACATATACAGTATACAGTATATACAGTTTGCTGTCCTTCTCCCTTACACACAAACATCCACTCTCTCATCCATCCAAACACACACATATAGAGGACAGACACATTCAATTAGATCAAGTCCGGACGATCTGGGCCTGAAAGTGTCCATCCACATTTAAGCAGGTCAGTCACTTGAGCAGGAAATGAACAGTTAGACATTAGTCCTTCTTCCACATCTGATCATAGTTCTTTTGACTATCTTAAAACATCAGGCTGTGTGAGCCCTTAATGGTCACTAAAAAAGGAAGTATCTACTAAGAGAAGTTTAAAACTATCTTGTTAAAACCTCTTTGTCACTCTTTGATCTGATGTTGGATTAGCTGAAACCACA
>NW_015669438.1:0-466 GCF_001515625.1 Sinocyclocheilus rhinocerous
ACTATTTGCTCTGGAACAAATAATCGATTAATGAGACCAAAGACTACCCGATTTACCCAAAACAAATTATATCTAATGTTTAACCACTATAGAGACATCAGAGCTAGCGGCAAATTCCAGAAGATCTGGCCGAGGTGAGGCTGCTCTTGGCGGGTTCATGTGCGCTGAATGGCTACTGACGCCCTGGAGCTCACATCTCTGAAAAGACTGAAGCAAATTTTCAAATAGACGTTATCTTTATTAACAAACCGAATATTCGAAGTGTAAACAAGTACATTCTCACCTAAAAACCTAAAACTACATTCTGTGACACAAAACAGTGTTATTTATAAAATTATAGTGGAATTAGGCGTCCGTCATGACACTCGCAGTGAGAAATACTGCAAGCGGAGTGATACAAACGGTGAAATGGTTGGATTTATGTTATCACTAGAATATCACACTCCTCTCAGCCAATCAGATTTGA
>NW_015669439.1:0-838 GCF_001515625.1 Sinocyclocheilus rhinocerous
TATATATATATTGTATAAGTTGTAAACAGTGAAACACAATGAAATATATTTTCTGAAATTGAAAATATATTCCGTTTCAACCTTCATGTACCAAAATATATTTGATCTCAGGAGCAATAAAATAAGTTTCCAATCTTACAGTAGCCTACATTCAATGCTACATGCAAATGTGGATGGAATAACCTACTAGAGTATGTGTTATATGTTCACGTGTTATAGTCAACAAATAAAGCTTTTCTTCAAATGTGATTTTCTTGGATTCAAATATATGTAGGACACAATATATATATTTAAATGTTTATTTAAAAAAAAAATATATATATATATTTAAACATTTTCATAAATATAAAAATTGCTTACAAATATATTGGTAGAAAATACATTTATGAATTTGGCCATTTTTTGTATATGTATGTGTGTATATTTAACTATACACTGTCATATGAACAACCAAACATTTATTTAAGTTTTACAGTTAGTTATAAACTGATTTACTCAAAAGAAAGAGTTTAAAAGAGTCATATGTTTGGGATTCAGACTACAATGCACAGTTTGTTTTGTGCTGTAGATTCAGCAGCAGTGTTGCGGCGGCATTGATTAAGTGTCAGAAACTCTAAATGTTGGTCAAATATTGGCAGAACAATGCACAATCAAGAATCAATCATTTGGTTCTGGATATTAACTGGCTTGTGCTTCCCAACCCCAGGTAAGATAACTCATTGCTCCCAGAAAAGGTTGCTCAAAATTCTGATTTGTATCGTAAATGTAACTTCTTCACACAGGGGAATGTTTTTCCAGTGTAACTGTCCAGTTTTAAAGAGTTTGTGGCCATTGTGGT
>NW_015669440.1:0-608 GCF_001515625.1 Sinocyclocheilus rhinocerous
TTTTTATGAAGCTTTTATGAAACTTTCCTACATTCAAGTTTTGATAAAAAAAAAATAATGCTTGAACCTAGAATAAAACTGATTTATTTGTTTAAAAGTAGAGGTTCTTTTCTTTATTTTTATGTATTGCATGTTCAGATATTCATAGAACAAAATATTCTGGGGTCCATGAAATTTTAGTGACTGACAATCATCAAAAATGCTGGCGGTGGCTGGCAACTTTTTTCAGAAACGCTGGCAGGAAAAGAGTTAAATAATTAAATATTTAAACAAATTAATAGATAATAATTAAATTGTTAATAAAACATCAAAACCATCAAATTAATTGTATTAATTATTTAATTATTTATTTAATGATTAATTCAGGAATGAAACAAAAAACTTTCTTTGAGCAAATCATTTAAATATTCACTCAACCAATTCATTGAAAACACCTATTCATTCAGGAATTAACAAGTGACTCTCTTTATGAGCAAATATTTTAATTATTTAGCCAACTGATGCGTTTTAAAAAAAACTAATCACTCAAAATTAAATAATTAAATACAAATTAATGTCCATTATTTTATTTTTTTATTGGCAATCTAATTATGTATCTAACGATTCAT
>NW_015669441.1:0-2034 GCF_001515625.1 Sinocyclocheilus rhinocerous
TAAAATAAGAAAAATGCACTTAAATTATTATTATTATTATTTTATTTCATTTTTTTTGCCCGTGGGATACCATGAAAATGAATAGCCGATTAATTCAATAACCTATGTTCTGCCAGTTTTCACCTGTGATATTATAACAGTGATAAGAATTAAACTTGTATTGACTCTGAAGTATGCAGACGTCTTTTTGGCGGGATCTGTTGCCATGGTGAATCGTAATTTCGGAGCTCCATTGATCATGGCTTTTCATAGTCATGGTGCACGCGCTAAACTCAGAGTCAACCTACTCAGAGTCGATTGAACTAACTCTGTTCAGCTGATCTGAACCCGAAAACTCAGAGTTTCCCAGCTCAGAGTAAGTCAACTCAGAGCTCAAGTTTTAACTCAGAGTTGGTTGAACCTCCTTATTGAAACGGGCCCCTGGAAAGTCTTTTATGTAGGTATGTATTATTTTGTTTTATTTGTGCATGCTTTTGGGTTGGAATTGTCTATGATTGTATACATTATATGAATCTATTGCATCAGTTCAGCTACTGTATTTACATTATGATGATAACGATGCTTTCTGAATTTACAGTCTCGCATGATCCAGACAGAGCGGGGAAGAGTTGTTCTGTATCAGAGAGGATCATGATGAGATGAGGTAGAAGAGAAAACTTTGTCCAATAAGGATTTTTTTTAAATACCTGAAACAATACAATTCCATATATGTTTAACTTAGGCAACCAACATCACATAGTTCAGTTTCATTTAGATTTATTAGGAGTATTTGTTTAAGTTTTAACAGCAAATCTAATCACACTGAGGTTATCTGAACTTACTATACCTTGACTTTAATGACTTTAATTAAACTCTGTGTGATTTAACAGATACAAATGGAGTGTAGAGATGAAATAATGCATACTGAAAACTGCTGGAGCATCAGAAACTACAGAAGAGCAAAACCCAACAGGACAGAGAGAGAAATGGAGGACAGAAATGAAAGACAAACCAGTGGCTCTCAAGAGAAAAGCAGACAGAGACTTGTTAGATGTGACAGTATGAAGAGAATAAAACCAACATGTAAGTGTTTGTTCATTATGGAACTTGCTTTAATTCTTCATCACATTTCTAATCTTGCTAGATACTTTTTTTCTTATACGCCTGTCATAAAGTGGCACATTCAGTCAGATTTATCAGACTTTCTGCAGTCATCTATGATTGACATGTATTATTGATTGAGAACATAAACCCTGATAAATCGAAAACAATGAGGATAATCTGATATATGTTTGTGATTTCTAGTCTCGCATGATCCAGAAGGGCCTGTAAAGTTTGATTCAGATATTCTGAAGAACACACACCATCACTGACCTCCAGCTACTAACAGATGAAAACCTGAACATAATCACCATCATCTTCTTAGACTCTATCACTCCAGACTGCAGTCTGTTGAGCTTCTGGACTCTTTCAGTATTTTTCAGACTCATCTGAGTGCAAACTAACAGACTGATGCACTAAAGCATGTCTGTGGATTGAGGAGGAATCTGGAGAACCTGAAGGAAACCCACAATAACACAGACAACAATAGAATACATAGAAAAGCCACTGACTTCAACCACAACTTAGTGATACCCACTGAGCCACCTAACATTTCATACTATACAGTACTTAAATTATCTTCTGTATTTAAGAGAAATTAAGTGGCATGTTGATCTGCCAGTCACTGGTCTTTAATGCTTTCCTCCATGTAAAAAGCCATGTTTATAGTTTTTTCACACTTGAAAATCGAATGTGTTGTGGGCAATATTAGAGTGTGAACGGATTTACACTTTGAATTTCCAGTAGAAACAGTAAACCATCCTGGTACCTTTGGGAAACTCATTTCATCATATTATGATTTGGGACACACCAACTAATTTTTTTGCAAATTTTTGGATGCAGCACATATCAACACTGAAGAACAGTCTCAAAGATTCATTACTGACAGTGTGGGATTACAAATGTATAAAATCTAGGTTCCAATGTAATAGAATATATACTGAAAAAGTTATG
>NW_015669442.1:0-492 GCF_001515625.1 Sinocyclocheilus rhinocerous
GCCAAACACAGCATCGACGGGATTCTCGGCGACAGATGTAAGTTCTGACGGGTTTTATCTTTTACGCGGAATTGAGATGAGCACAATGAGTTTACAGGTAGCCTGTCTACAAAAGTTTTATTATAGCCTAGATAGAAATATTTAGGCCTATATATGTGTAGGTCATAGATGCATTCTTCTTAACAATAACAACACCAGCAATAATAATAATAATAATAATAATTTTTATTATTATTGAATGCTAATGTGTGTTCTGTTATTAAGAAAATATTTGGAAAAATACGTAGCCTATAGGCCTACATTAAAAATTGCGTGAATGTCATAAGCACATTTACAGTTTATTTTTTTTCCCCGAGTGAATATCGCTTTTAATGTTTCAGTTTGAGTTTTTGCCACCAAATGCTAAATAGATTGATGGGAAAAATGGCCCACGTCTTCAGTAGGCTATTTTTTTTTTCTTTTAGCGTTTTTTGTGTCTTTCCTTAAACTCAT
>NW_015669443.1:0-827 GCF_001515625.1 Sinocyclocheilus rhinocerous
TTGCCACAGAATAAAAAATTTAAAAGTTAATCACGATTTTTTTTTATCTCAAAATTGCGAGACTATTAGATTAAAAAGGTAATTGTGACTTTTCATTTCACAAATCTGATTTTCTCACAATTCTGAGTTTATATATTTCAGAATTCTGACTTTATCTTAATTTTGAGATGAAAAGTTGCATGTAATGTTTTTTTTAATCCCATGTCAGAAACAAGCTTACACTGATTTGTCTCTGTTCATTTAAAAGATTTTTTTTTTTTTATTTTGCATGAAAGACTGTCAAAAGTGGTTTGATTCATCTTCATGATGATAAATTTATGCACTCCTGCAATTTATATATAAATGCATTTATCAACATGATGTTAATTTTTTTCCACACTACATAATGTCAACGCCACTGTTGTAGAGTCCAGCAGTAATTAGGGCATCCAGCGGTAGGAACACTCACTATGACCAACAATACAGTACAGTAGCCATCTAAAGTTGCAAATTAATGGAAACTTTTTGTCAATACCAGCCAAGAGAACTATGAGTTTTAGCAAACCCCAATGTGTTTATTACTGTTGTACTAATTCATATCATTAACAAAATGTTGTTTATCTTTTTAACATGTCGTAATTTCTCATTATTCAGTTTGTTACAGGGTTTTATAAATGACATGAATGTCTGCCTTCAACATGAAGGCCCCATATGAGGATTTACACGTTTGACTCCATGTGATAAAGCAACAATATTCTGCCAAGATGCTTGAGATGAAATAAATGCTCACTCTTTCTTGGCAAGTAGTCAAACTCATACTCTCTGTACATTATCTGGTTATCTGTAAA
>NW_015669444.1:0-546 GCF_001515625.1 Sinocyclocheilus rhinocerous
TGGTGAACATTGCCCTGCAGGTCCAGCGTGCTTTCCTCAAAATGGCCATGACACACCAGGAGCCAGCAAAGGTACACCCAAACCAATATGTCTGCCTATGATTTCATTTACATTTAAACTAGATGTATTGTAAACTTACGACATGTGACATTTCACAGTTTTGTGGTCATGAAGTAATCACTTGCATTGAAGCACCGTTAGCATATCCCACACTACAGAGTTTGTCATATTTTAAGCACCATAATAACAATGTTTAGTTTGACTGAAAGTGCCTGCTGGGAGAGTCTCTTCAGCAAATGACCCATATGACTCTGTCTGTGCAGTCTCAACAGATGTCTACCTGCAAATTTCTTCTGTATTGTGACATAAGTTCGAGTGAAGCGTAAGTCACATACAGAAGGAAAGTTTGGAGGGGGACTTGCTCCTATCCCATTGGTTGTTGATTAGATGGAGGCAAATCGGTTTAAGCCTAAAGAATGCTTCAGTTTTGACACAAATGCGGACTAAATGACTGAAGAAGTCCAGCATACGTCAGAGAAGTCTGTC
>NW_015669445.1:0-518 GCF_001515625.1 Sinocyclocheilus rhinocerous
ATCCATGCCCATTGTGTAACCCAATCCCAAATTTACCTCTGAATTGGAGTTTTTCCTATGAACTAAAACAATAGCAGACTGATGAGGGACAGACGAATGACCTAACTCTGAAAAATAGGGCTTCCGCATGTGCAAATCTGTCTCATAGACGAATGCGTAATTTTTCTTGGCCTTATATTTGGTAATGCAGTCTATGTTGCTCAAACAGTAGAGCACAATTCTAGCAACTCCAAGGTCATGGGTTTGATTCCCGGGGAAAGCAAGAACTGATCAAATGTGTAGTTTGAAAGCAATGTAAGTGGCTTTGGATAAAAGCATTCTGCCAAATGCATAAATGTAAATGTAAATATGTTAGCATAGCATATTTCTGTAGTATAGGATGTGCCTGATTACCTTGCTCAGAAAAGCAATATAATATGACCTTAAACCGAATAACAAATTCTTCTGAGTAATATAAAAAAAAAATTAATTAGACTGATATTTTATATTCAAAGTAAGTGTAGAGCGATATTTTAATC
>NW_015669446.1:0-916 GCF_001515625.1 Sinocyclocheilus rhinocerous
TGTGTGTGGACCTTACAGCGCAAAGATCTGCTTCTATAATTTGAGAAATTTGCATTGGCAATCTGGAAAGGGGAGGGGTCCAATCAGAACCATAAGTGAAGGGAACCTTCTCTTTTAGTTTTATCTTTCCTTCAAAGAAATTTTAAAGTTTTACCCTCCTGTAGTACTCTTGTAAGCCTCTCAATAATTCTGTTTTCTGTATTTTTTTTTATTCTTCGGTGCTGGAACAAATGATAGTCCCCTCAATAGGACTTTTCTCTGGGCCTCTGTTAGCACGAACGACGACGAAAGATTTACAATTAGCTTCTCAGTGCCATCTATTGGCCTGAAGTTCCTTGGAAGTTTAAATTGTTCACCCAGTGATTGAGCATCGCTTTTGCTGTTTCTGGGGTCCAGTGAATTAAATCACGCTCAATTTTGAATCGTTCTGTAGGGAGTTCTACAATAAAGTTGAGTGTGCTTTTAATGTATTCATTCATCTTGTCTAAATACGTTTGCTCTTCCCACGGTAATTGTTCTGAGAAGTTGATCAGTGGGAAGTACAACTCTGTGTGTGGTAATCTGTTACGCGCCATTTTGTAGGTTCTTTGTATTTCTTTCGTCGTCGTTGTGATATATCTCTGTGTCCTGATGTTAATGCCAAACGAAAAAATGAGTATCTCTGGCTCTAACGCAACAGTGGCCTTCTCCATTAAATTACCCGCATGTTGGAATTTAGCTCCCGGGAAACAGTCGATTTGTAGGTCAGCATAGTTAAACGTAGAAATTTAACTACGTTGGAATCCCCGATAATAACATATTTTTTCTTTAAATTTAAACACCAATCCAATTTGTTGGGTCTGCCTATCGACCTGGGAGTCTCAGGTGTCCCAGCAAACTTGTACGTTAAAACTGTGAACTCACTGCGAACCAACAC
>NW_015669447.1:0-649 GCF_001515625.1 Sinocyclocheilus rhinocerous
AACTGATCAAATGTAAATGTGGACCTTGAATGCAATGCTATTTGCATAAAAGTGGCTGCCAAATGCATAAATGCACATTTTCGTATGCATGCCAGTGAACATGAATAAGAGCATCCTGGTATATTTGAAAGTGCATGCAAGTATTCAGATTCAAAGATTTAAATGGTAATTATAACGTTTAACAGATTAAGATGTGCACCAGCTCTTGTAAATGTCATTATTTGTGCATTCGCAGTGTTTGCATGAAGGCTTTTCATTATGCTCTCTTAAAAAAATAAAATAAAGGTTCTTTATTGACACTAATGGTTCCATGAAAGACCTTAAACATCATGGAATGACAAAAAGTTCTAAGAAAAATGGTTCATCTGCACTCTTAAAAATAATGGTTCTTCATGAAACTATCAACGCCAGTGAAGAAACTTAATTTTTAAGAGTGTAGATGAACCATTTTTCTTAGAACTTTTTGTCATTCCATGATGTTTAAGGTCTTTCATGGAACCATTGGTGTCAATAAAGAACGTTTACATCGGACAAAGGGTTCTTTATCGTGGAAAAACATTCTTTCGATTATTAAAATTCTCTTCACATCACACTTAAACTCTTCAAAATAAATGTTCCAAAAGAGGGTTTTTGCAGCGATGCAATCGAA
>NW_015669448.1:0-635 GCF_001515625.1 Sinocyclocheilus rhinocerous
AGGAAATACTCCAGGGTATCAAATTCTCTGGCTTCCGAGAAGGGATTCAGATATCCTCAGAAAATTTGCTATGGTTTTCTCAATATGCAAGAGTGTGTTTAATTGTATAGGGACAAGGGCTGAGCAAGGTATTAGATATTAATCATATATTCAAAGTACTGATATTGTCAATAAAATTATAATGCACTTTTTATTTGCATATTAGTGTGGATAGGCAGAAGTATGAAAATGCTAAAACAGAAATAATAAACCTCTAAAACAGAAATAATAAAATAATAAAGCAAAAATGTGAATAGAGCTGATAAACTTGATTCATTTAGACAAATCAGTTTGTTCTAACGGTCCATTTCAGAGAATTAATAGAATAGCATTTTATGTTTTGTTTTAGCAACATTATTTTTGCCCCAAAAAAAATGTTTTAGCAAAAACAATCTGCCGTTCAAAAGTCTGGGGTCAAAAGTCTTTTTTTTAAAGAAATTAATAGGCTATTCAACAAGGACACAAAATTGATCAAAATTAACAGTAAAGATATTTATATACAATACAAAAATATTTTTCACTGTAGTGTACATGGGTTGCTGTTTATTAATATGTACAGTACTGTAAATATTGGTGCATGCAAATGAGTAAATATC
>NW_015669449.1:0-640 GCF_001515625.1 Sinocyclocheilus rhinocerous
TCAAGGAGAAGATCAACAGAGTCTGCAGAAATGCTTGGTGTTAAGCATTTAAGCATAATACCAAATTCTATTGAAATCAATAGTCTCTTGTGTGCTTTGTGTGTTATCAGATTTGCTGCCTATGTAGTGTGTTCCAAATTAGTCACTTGATGCTCCATTGCAGTTAAATGTTGCCTTAGAAACTGCCAATGTAGGCAGCAGGCAGTTCACTAGGTTCTGGAGTCCATGTGGCTCCCTAAACAACTCCCAAAACAACCACTTAACAGCAAAAAGGGGTACAAACAAAGTGAGTAAAGGACTGACAAAGTGAAAGGCATAGCGAGAGATACAATAACATTGACAGGCATCTGTTACTACAAGAGAAGAACAACAAAAAAGTTTGATTTCTGCATTTTCAGCCGCCACAACATACCACTCTCCTCATTAGGCCTAAAGCTAAAGAGACAAATATCACCCATCCTGTTTATTCATATAGTCTGTCATTCATCTCGTTATCTATTTTTATAGTATGCCACCACTGCAGTTTTACTTTACTGAGCTGGCAACATTCAGTCCTGGCCAGATGCACCAGAACTGCAACAATAGAGAAATAAGATTTAAAGGTGCTGTATGTAGGATTGACACTGAGTGGTTGAACTAG
>NW_015669450.1:0-518 GCF_001515625.1 Sinocyclocheilus rhinocerous
CAGGTGGTGTATGACATCAGCGGTGTGGGCGGAGCCTCGGAGCAGGAGCCACCACAGACGGACGTGATCTCCATCGAGCTGGGTGAGCAGCATCATGGGAAATGTCGTTTCCCCCACTAATTCTGCTATTAAATATGATGTCAAAATAAGTTGAATTGATATTAACAGATGGGAGCGTATACCATTGACCACCATCTTCAGAGCTCACAGCAGGCTTGTCTCTAAAGGTTTGTCAGTCATTGATGTTCTCATGTGTCTCTGTTCAGACGAGTGGAGCTCTCAGATGCTGCTGGCCGACTCGTGTGTGGTCAACGAGCTGGTGTCGTCTGTCAAAGTGGAGAACGTTTCTGCTCACCACGTGCAGAACATTCAGAACCCCGATGGTTTTATGGTACATTTGTTCTGAGTTCAGGTGACTGGTGAGGCTTTAGCTGCTGCTGCTGATGATAAACTCTCCTCAGGTTTATCCTGATCTCCAGCTCACAGAGGAGGAGCAGAAGCTGCTGGATCAAGAGGGA
>NW_015669451.1:0-784 GCF_001515625.1 Sinocyclocheilus rhinocerous
ATAACTGTTTTAGTTTATATAGACAAAAATGCAGCATAATTTTAATGGGAATATTGTCTAGTGCTATATAATAATACCATAAAAAATAATAATAATATTAATGTTAACGAATAAATATTATTGAAACAAAATATAGTACATTCATTTCATTAAAAAAAAAAAATTCTGCTTATTTTCTTTGTTATGTTTTTGGCCTCCGAAGCTCACAAGTCTGAGGAAATCCAAATGGTTAATTATATTATTTCTGGTTGTTGTTTTTGGTTAGCAAGATTACTTTCAAATTTTCAAATAATGCACAACATTTTGAAATGTATGTGTACGTGTATTAAAGCTGTATAACACAAGAAAGTTGTCTATTTTTATCTTCCCAAAAAAACATAAACAAAAAAAAAACAGGATCAAGCATGATTTAGTAAATGATTCAACGACTCACTCATAAAGACAGTCACTTGTTGCAGTGCATCACATCTCATTTTCTTTCAGATTCACACCTCACTAATAAACGGCCGTCCCAGTGCGGATGATCCATCGCCCATGTTACTCAACTTCACCTCGGCACGCTATATCCGCCTGCGGTTCCAGAGGATCCGCACCCTAAATGCTGACCTCATGACCCTCGCCCTCAATGACCCCCGAGACATCGACCCCATTGTCACCAGACGGGTGAGTGCCTCAGGCGTCACTAGATATGCTAAAGGTGCTAGTGTGATGCTTTGACACCAGAGAGAGCAGGAAGAGGGAGAATGTGCCACACATGTGTTTGTCATCGCTCAGTACCATTCAT
>NW_015669452.1:0-520 GCF_001515625.1 Sinocyclocheilus rhinocerous
ACTATTTTGAATAGGCTATTTGTATAGATTTTCAGTTTTTTTTTTTTTATTTTAGTTTAAGTTTTAGTCATTTTGTTGTGCTTTTGTCATTTTTATTAGATTTTTTAAATTCTGTTTAGATTTATTTTCTGTTTTTTTTCTTGATTTTAGTACTTCAGCATATTTAATTTCATTGTAAATTTTATTTCATTCTTAATTTTAATTTTTCAACTAAAATATTATATTTCAGCTTCAGACTCTCATTCAATATAAGTACAATACTGTCGATGACCATACAACAAACAAAATTCAACCTTACAGAAATACTTTTATAATGGAGGCAAGTGTGTTTAAAATGAAAAATATGAGGTATTAAATGATTAATGAATGAAATGGTTAGTAAGTTATTTAATCAGACTAGTGTCATGCTAATGCACACAGTAATTGTCAGACTCTGGGCCAGGTTTTGTGTGTGTCTTTGCTCATTATGTGCTCTGTCTTCCAGTTTCTCTGTCTCGTGTTTTGAATTCATTGTTCCCAG
>NW_015669453.1:0-640 GCF_001515625.1 Sinocyclocheilus rhinocerous
ACAATGAAGATTTTTTTAAATAATATCATGGCCAGTATTTTGAGATGAAACGACTTGATTTCAGTTTTATCGACATTACAGTAATTCAATCAACAGTATTTCAACAGTATTTCACAATCCACGAAAGCGCTTGGGGTATATATATATATATACAAGCACAAGTATGCATACTGTGAGTTTTGTCTGTGAAATAATCACATTCCATCTTAATTTTGGACAGACAAATATTCTTATTAAAGTATAAATACATTTTCTCATACTACACCTGCATACACATACATATATTTGTATAGTATGAGAGATTATGTAAGAGGATATCACTGGACTTTGCTTTATCCAGAAGGCATTTATTCTCAGCGTTTATTCTCTGGTTCTGAGAAATAATGGAATTATGTAAAGTCACGTTTTAATCATCAAGTATTTATATAAGCATGTGATTTAGTCAGTGATACGGTAATAGTGGTAGATCCAAGGGCCCAAGAGTCTCTTCAAAACCTTCTCTCTTTAAACAGCTTTTAATTGCTCTTGGATTCCCCTTTGACCTCAATTTTCCAGCACATTAATTCGGCACGTCTAGTCAAGACCCCCAAAGTCTCACATTCATTTTCACACTCGAGCACACACACCTGTCTATCAAAAC
>NW_015669454.1:0-662 GCF_001515625.1 Sinocyclocheilus rhinocerous
CCCTGACTCCTCAACGTCGACCCATTCGTACCGGGGGGAACGCTCTGTGTTTGGGCAAATACCAAGCTCGGAGTCCTCGCCCCGGACAGGGGGGGGATTGCCCCGGGTTTGGGAAGAATTACCAAGCTCAGTGCCCTCTCCCCAGACAGCACGCCAAATACGCATACTATTCTTCTTGCTTTATTATCTGCAAGGCGAACTCGTGAAAGGGAATTTTGCGCAGGTTCTGGTGTATGCATGGCTTTATAAATCTGAAAACTTTTGTACCTCGCAAAATCTAGCTTTTGTGCGTATGCACACATTTAGGATGAAATCTACATAAAGTTTTATACATGAGGCCCCAGTTCTATTGTAAAAGCAGCAGAGGGAAGGTAAATCTGTTGTAATTACTTGTAATGGCACTGCAAGAGCAAACAGATTCAGGTCTGGCAGGCCCATCAACAGCCACTTTGGTCATTCGGACCTGGAAGCCACAGTAATGTGCTGATGTTTATCAGCCTTGCATGATAGCATTATTGCCTCAGCTGGAGGAGAGGACAATCATAAAAGCTGATGTATTTTGGATCTTTGACAGCACAGTGTTTTTATAACCCATTTGAATTCGCTCTCAGTTTGCCTTGAACTTCAGCCACTTTGATATTGTTTGTTCAGTGATCCGTGAC
>NW_015669455.1:0-478 GCF_001515625.1 Sinocyclocheilus rhinocerous
ATCCTGACCATCTGAGAACCACTGGTTATTCTTGAGAAACACAAAAACACGTCCAGTCGACCAAAACTCTCGACTAGTCTAGAGATGATGTGATTTCTACATAAATGAGAGTCTTCACAGAAGTTATTTGAACTAGTTTCAATGCTTGAGACGGATATACAAGTCATAAGCAACTAAACGACTGAGCACATTTCAGTATCTATTAATACTACGCAGTGCATTTTCATATTAAGAAGAAATATTTAACACTTAAGAGATCATAAGATCAAACTAGTTTATCGTTTCTGTGTGAATGATCAGATTCATTTGATTTTGAACATCTCGGCCTTGTTTATCAACAGATCTATATGAATAAAAACGGCACACTAGTTACAAACTACCTGCTGTTGATGCTTTATCGTCTACAAATGAAAACACGCTGATCTGTGATCTTTATGTTGTTCATAACATGATTAAAACCTGAGAGAAATCAACTGAG
>NW_015669456.1:0-596 GCF_001515625.1 Sinocyclocheilus rhinocerous
TAAACACGCTTAAATACACTTTAAAAAATTGACCTTCATAATAATGTCTATTTTATAAAGCGTTACTCTTAAGAGCACTTTAAATAATTATGTTTTAATCATCTTCTGTGGTGTTTTAAAGAAGTACACTTATTTTGATGTTTTGACTAACATACTAAAGCACATGTAAATAATTTCACTGCAGTGTGTTATTCAATATTACATTTAAAGGTAATATATTTTATATGTACTAATTTGCAACTTCATTTTTAATATATTGACATTTTAAACATTTTAATATATATTCATACTTAATATATTTACATTTAAATACATGACACACAACTTTCATAAATGCTTGTCTGTACATTCAGCAGAAATTTAACCATATTTCAAAGACAATAGAAGTAATTATGAAATTGCATATACACGTAAATATGTACTTAAGTCCCACTTAAGTAGGTCAAAAACACTTTCAAGTTCAGCTTTAATTGTATTTATCATGAATTTAAACTATAATACACTTTCATTTAATAACAGTTAACATGCAGTAAAGTGTCTGAAAACATTTAATTCAGTTTATACTTAAAGTATATTATATCTGTATTAAGTACTCT
>NW_015669457.1:0-2303 GCF_001515625.1 Sinocyclocheilus rhinocerous
CAAACCCTCTTAATGCTTGATGTTTATTGCCACTCAAAGGTCACAAAAATGCAATATTGCAGTTTGACCTTCAAGTTCTCAGGCAAACTATCTGGAAAGACAGATCTTGCATTGAAGAGACAACAAAGTATTCACTCATTAGCATTATATCACCTATTTCAACCCACATAAACACATCAGGAATGTTAAAGGACCACATTTCCATGTAGTCTTATTCCTGGATAAGGAAGTCTCTGTGTTTAGTTACCATAAAATATCCACAACAAATCAACAGTCACCGTACAGTTCTGATCACAGGCCATTCAGAGCATGATGTGCAGAAACACACACATTTATCAATTATAAAACCATCAACGCATAAGCCATAAAACAACACTCAATCATGCATTTGAAATCTATCCCTACATCAAATAAAAATACAGTATGATGCACACATGACCTTATTATGATAAGCTCCTAATAATCAAATAAGATATCAATAGGATACATTAAGTATGATACTGTCATATAATCAAGTAATCATATAGAATCAGTGAGGTACATTATAATAAAATCAATGTATGGACATATATGGAATTACTGGCATCATTATATAACCATACCATAATCTTATGATTTCATCAATAATCTGCATTAAATGACCTAATTAAATGACTGATACATTATAATATACCATAACACATATATGAGCTTGATTATGAGATAATGCATCATATAAAGTCAACACGATTCATTATTATATATTATAATGCATACAACTATGATATTGTCTTAGAAAAAGATGAATAATCATATAACACCAATAAAATAAACTGTTTATGGACTTATTGACATTATCCGAAAAACAATATATGGTCAATAATCTACATTATAATATATTATCACAACAAGTTCAAATATGTATTATTAGGTCATATAATAAGGTAATTCATCATTACATTTACATTTAATCATTTAGCAGACGCTTTAGAAGCAATAGAATAGAATAAAAGCAATCGGACCAAAAAGAGAGCAACAGTACAAAAGTGATGTGACAAGTCTCAGTTAGCAGTAGCACAGTACACATAGCAAGGTGTTTTTTAGTTTAAATAAATTACAGCAAATAGAATAGAATAGAATAGAATTAGTAAGTGCTAGCATTAATTGGTCAGGTGCTGGCAAAAAAAGATGTCAACGAGATTAATTATAATATAATATATTATATTATAATATATCACTGATATTGTCATATAAAAAGTTGAATAATAATTTAAGGACAAAAAGCAACATTATAATACATCAATAGTGCAAGTTACATAGTTGCGTTTACTTGTGATCATTCATCAAGTTCAACAAGATTCATTACAATATATTATAATGAATATTTAGCATACGCATATATTGCATATATTATAATGCCGCTATATTTTACATATTAAAAAGCTGAATAATCATATAAGGCCAATAAGCCTCATTCAAATGTGTATGGACCAATCATGAGATATGGTCAATAACCTACATTATAAATTATAATAATACACATGTGAGTTTGTGATTATTATAAAAACATATATTCATCATATTAGGTGAACAAGCTTCATCATAATGCATACGACTATGCATGGTATCATATAAAAAAGTTGTATAATCAAATAAGACTAATAAGCTACATTATAATATAATATATATTATTATTGATTTATTGGCATTATATGAACATATAACCATATGGTCAATAATATATCAATATATCACAATACTTGTGATAAGGTCATAAAATAAGTTAATTCATCTTGTGAGGTCAACAAGATTCATTAAATGATCATATATATCTCATAGTCAAATGCATTATATGATATTAATGAGCAGGAGTTTGCCCAGCGTCTTACCGCCCAGCAGGTGAGGTGTGAGGTATGCAGGTAAGGAGCCGATCAGCAGCGCTCTCTGCCCGTCTGGCTCATCTCTCCGGCCGCCGGTCGGGATAACGGCGCTCTGGATGAACGAACCGGGTGTTTGCGATGAATACTGGACCCGTTCACCGATCTGTCCCGTCAAACCGCCCGCGTAATAGCGCAGAATCGCAGCTCGCCCGTCCGAGTTGGACAAATCGAAACCGGAGTAAGATCGGACCCGAACCCCCACGGACGGACTGCTCTGTTTCGGACCCATACTGTATAATATTATCAATACTAACAAAACCTAAGAGCCTCAAACTGAACCAGATGGGCAAAAATATCGAGACCGATGCATGCAAAATATGCACTAAACACGCAAAATTGAAAAGCGCAAACAACTTTGCACACTTCCGACAGCCGAAGTGAGTA
>NW_015669458.1:0-1068 GCF_001515625.1 Sinocyclocheilus rhinocerous
CAAACCCTCTTAATGCTTGATGTTTATTGCCACTCAAAGGTCACAAAAATGCAATATTGCAGTTTGACCTTCAAGTTCTCAGGCAAACTATCTGGAAAGACAGATCTTGCATTGAAGAGACAACAAAGTATTCACTCATTAGCATTATATCACCTATTTCAACCCACATAAACACATCAGGAATGTTAAAGGACCACATTTCCATGTAGTCTTATTCCTGGATAAGGAAGTCTCTGTGTTTAGTTACCATAAAATATCCACAACAAATCAACAGTCACCGTACAGTTCTGATCACAGGCCATTCAGAGCATGATGTGCAGAAACACACACATTTATCAATTATAAAACCATCAACGCATAAGCCATAAAACAACACTCAATCATGCATTTGAAATCTATCCCTACATCAAATAAAAATACAGTATGATGCACACATGACCTTATTATGATAAGCTCCTAATAATCAAATAAGATATCAATAGGATACATTAAGTATGATACTGTCATATAATCAAGTAATCATATAGAATCAGTGAGGTACATTATAATAAAATCAATGTATGGACATATATGGAATTACTGGCATCATTATATAACCATACCATAATCTTATGATTTCATCAATAATCTGCATTAAATGACCTAATTAAATGACTGATACATTATAATATACCATAACACATATATGAGCTTGATTATGAGATAATGCATCATATAAAGTCAACACGATTCATTATTATATATTATAATGCATACAACTATGATATTGTCTTAGAAAAAGATGAATAATCATATAACACCAATAAAATAAACTGTTTATGGACTTATTGACATTATCCGAAAAACAATATATGGTCAATAATCTACATTATAATATATTATCACAACAAGTTCAAATATGTATTATTAGGTCATATAATAAGGTAATTCATCATTACATTTACATTTAATCATTTAGCAGATGCTTTAGAAGCAATAGAATAGAATAAAAGCAATCGGACCAAAAAGAGAGCAACAGTACACAAGTGATGTGACAAGTCTCAGTTAGCAGTAGCACAGTACACATAG
>NW_015669459.1:0-2292 GCF_001515625.1 Sinocyclocheilus rhinocerous
GCATTTTACCTTACCCCACCATAAAGCACTGAAGTAAAGTTAAATATCTGAAGTATAAACTGGTGTTTTAATGTGATATTACACAACTGATTTAGTTTGTCATATATATATAGAGAGAGAGAGAGAGAGAGAGTTTTTATTTAATTTTACTCAAACTCTGTTTAGTCTGTTTTTGGGAAGATTACAACTTTGGTGTTCAACATATTGTTTCAGAAATATAAACAACTAAATATTGAAATTTAAACTTCATTTGGTTGGTTTTATGTTGTTTAAGTTAGTTTTAAGAAAAGAAATATGACTGTTTGAAAAAGGAAATTTAAAAAAGGTAAATTATCTTAAAATTTCCCATGGGTTTGAATCAGATTCAGTCAGATGGTCAATTTACACTCAGATGGTGCATCTTACCCACTGACTTGGGTCAACTTACCCCCACCCTGGGGCAAATTGAGCCACATAAACACTTTTTTTATAAGAAGCCATATTTTTAGAATCCTTTGTCATAGATACATTCTGATAATTTAAAATGATAGGAAACATCCTGAAATTCCTTTAGATACTTTAGATATTGTACTTCTGCATCATTTTCCCTTATGGGGAACACATAAGTAAAAAATGGCTCATCTTACCCCACGTTCCCATACTGTGTTTTTTATATTAAATTATGGAAAATAACGGTTGCAGTGGTGCAAAACTATTAACTTTTTTACCACAACAAGAATAGCAATGTAGAAAGAATTACAAGAATTACTAGTCATTACTTTTATAAATACTTGTAACTGCAATTATTTATAAGCCTATTATATTTAAAATATTTTTATATTAATCTGTTAGCCTGCATTGCTTGAACAACTGTTTTGCTCCCATTCGAAAATATATCCCGCATTTATGAGGGAGGCTGTCACTCCTGAAACGTTACTGCTTGTACAGGGTATGGCCATTAGCAGCACGAAAAACAAAACTTCCTCTATAATTAATGTGTCTCTTATTTACATCGTGTTACAGTGAGGAGTCCAGAGTTTAGAGTGAACGCAATGCCCAACCACAGGTGTTCAAGAAATCAGCAGATATGTCTGTGATTGGCTACAGCGCTACGAAAACACTCTGTAAAGAGTCTCGACGCTTTCCAGAGAGCAAACAAGCACTGGAGCCTTTACCAAATTTGTTTCGCCAATATCCTATTATTATAGTTTTAACTGAGGGTGCTTTTGACTGCGTGAGAAAAGTGTCAATTGCGTGAGTTGGCAGCCCTATTATTATAATTAAAAAAAAAACAATATTCAAAATTACAAACCTCGTCCTGATTTATGCCCGTATTCTTGAGATAAACAAATCCCACCTCGGTAAAGGCCCTTCTCAGTTCGTCACTTAACTTTTTCAAGTTATCAGTTGATACATTGTTCTTTCCCAATTCGTAGACACTAAAATCCGTGACAAGTATCTCCATACTGAGTTTTACCTTGAGACAGCAAACGTCAAAGAATTACTTTCAAATTATTTCTGAAATCGGAAAGAAAATACGACAAGGATCTTCGCTTCGTTTATCAAGGCGGCACAGCCCGTTCCGCGAAACAAACTTATTATGTGAAACCGTCACGTCGCTTCCGCTCTGCCCCGTTTGTGTGTAGCCTACCTTTAACTATACAATAACCAGAGTGCGAATTACGGGGAGTTTGAGGGGGTCTGATGGACGTAAACTAGATGTAAGGGGAGGGGGATTCGGATAGAAAGCCTACGCATAATATGAAGATTTACTTGTAAGATGCATTTTATATTGCTCTAATTTTAAATTTGGCAGCCGCAACTGACATTCTGATCACTTGAAGTAAATACGCTAACGCGCATTCAAGGACGTGCATTTTTGGCTTGGACGGAATTAACTCTTTCAAAAAATAACGTGCAGATTCAGTCCAGTAGCCTAATAAAAGTTTACCCTCTTTAAAGCTGGTAAACTGAATTTACGAAGCTAACTATTTGCTAAAATAACCATCAAATTAACACCAACACTGAAAAGTGCGTGCTGTCAGTCAGATGCGCGTGAAAGTTGCATGTGCTACCAAACACTGCATGTTTTCTTTTAGAATCATCATTGGCTGGTAGAAAGAAAAAATAGGTTACATAAAAGTTTTTACTTAAAAATGAAGTGCGAATAATTATGGGGAAAAAAACGGTAACGCTTTAAATTACAACCCGCAATGTACTGCGTAAGTAAACAGAATTTACAGCCTAACTATTTTGTAATTACAGTGCACCTATTCAGTACCTCCGTGTAGGTATAAGGTAACAATATGCGAA
>NW_015669460.1:0-1289 GCF_001515625.1 Sinocyclocheilus rhinocerous
CGGAGGGAGAACAAGTGACTATTAAGTGTCCTTATGCTAAAGGATTTGAAATCTCCTACAAATACTTCTATAAAGGACAATACAAAGATAAGAATCTTATACTAACATCTGATGGAGGAGAGTCATCAGTGTCTGAAGGCAGATTCTCTCTGCGAGACGATCATCAGACGAGATCATTTACGGTGACCATCAGAGACCTGAGGATGGCAGATGCTGGAGAGTACGGCTGTAGACCTGGATGGACAGAATATAAACGAATCCAGCTGAATGTGATTAAAGGTGCCTAATGTTCAACACAAAACAAACAGTCTGTTTCATCCACTATATTCACAATGATTAATGCTATAGATGATGATGGCTTTATAAATGCAGTTGTTTTATTTGAACGTTGTGACGGCTCTCCCTTGTTTCTCAGCTCCACAGAAAACAAGGCCTGTCCAGATCTCAACATCCACCCTCCATCCAGGTACTGGACATTTAATATTACATTTCCAGTTTCCAGTTACTGTATTTATTGTGTCAGTATAGCAGCTCAGTCTATATTTACTTTCAGATCAAACTCTGAGCTCATTTTCAAACACGTCGCCTCATTTGAGCACATCCGACACGAAGCCTCAATCCAGCACCATCACGATCACAGACCATCACATCTCCTCACCTGCTCTTTCATATTTATTTAATATACACTCTGTCTGCTGTTCACCTGACACACGCCTCTGCACTATATTTATCTCACACGAAGTGCACTTAATGTAACACTGTTCATCAGAACAGGAAGTGAAAGCTCTGATGAACGGTTGTCATGGCAACATGACTTTCAATAAGTCTTTTATCTGTCTAATTTCATCCAAGACTTTCACTCATTCATTCTGTAAACCAGTTTCTGTTCTGATGCTGATGGTTGTTTCTGTTTTTACAATATTTCAGAAAGTGTTTTCCTCTGGTGTTTTTCAGGTTCATTGGTGATTATCATCACTGCAGAGGCTTTGGTTTTACTCCTGATAGGACTTCCATTGATTATAGTGGCTGTATGGAAGAAAAAGAAGAATAAAGGTAATGTTTTAAACAGAATACTGAAGATTGCATTCGGTCGGGTTTAGGTTGACATGCATGAGCACTGGATTAAATTACGAATAGTTTTAAATAAGCAAACATTTAATAAAGACTTACACTGATCTGTTGCACAAGTCTGCTGTCGTCCTCCATCGAAGAGTTTAATCCAGTGATTTATGAACAGGTGAGTTTTCAGAAACTGGATTTAAAATGGCTTACAGCTGTATTGCATTAGC
>NW_015669461.1:0-1022 GCF_001515625.1 Sinocyclocheilus rhinocerous
TGCCATTACATGTAACTAGTTACTCCCCAACACTGGTGAGCAGTGGTGGATCTGCTAAAATGATGACTAAAACCTCTGTATAATGCATGCTAGGCCAATAATTGGTGATGTCACCTGGTAAAGAAACACTCCATCGCCAACTACTGGCCAGACATGCATAATACAGCGCTGTTTTCTTCTTCTTCTTGGATCCGTGTGAACGGGGATCGTTTTGACAATATTGTCGTCTGTACACGAAAATTTTCAAAATCACAAAACAAAAACATTTGTTTTTAGTCATCATTGTCGAGTAAACATACCCTTACACTTTGAAGCCTGTTTTCAAAAGTTTACATTTTCAGGTCCCCAAAACACTGATGTCGTCTGAATGAGTGGCTAAAATGTATAGAAGGTTTTCTGTTTTTAGTTGAAAATGGTGTTGAGTAAATGCCCCCTTAGACTTTGTATTTAGTGCTGACCACTTGTGCTAACCACTGGAGAAGTGTTTCTATTTAACAAAACTCATCAAGACCAACATTAATACATCAAAAATCCCTGTTTGTCTGGTTCATCTGTGTTTCACGTCCTCTACTTCTGCATGTAAGGAGGTCATAAGTCATTTCAAGGTCATTCTTGACTGTTCAAATACAGAAATCCACTTGTCTATATTATATTGACTTGTCCTGCCATAGTCATCATGATATTGATTTTTATGCCTTGTGTATTGCAGCCTTCTATGAATTTTAGATTCTCATTCTAGCATTATTATACACGCATACATATTTGTTTGACTATATTAGTGAAGACATTACATAGACTTCCACTGATTTTTATCAGGTTAATGATTTTTTTTTATATCCCCTAACCCAACCCCTAAACCTACCTCTCACAGAAACGTGCAAAACATTAGATTTAAATAAAAGCATGTTTTGTCCAGTTTATATGCCTTTTTAACTAGTGAGGACCAGTAAAATGTCTGGGTTGTCATATTGTTTAATTATATAAGTGAGGACATTCGGCCCTCACAAGTATACTTAAACAAG
>NW_015669462.1:0-542 GCF_001515625.1 Sinocyclocheilus rhinocerous
TTAAGACAAAACTCCACATCTACCTGATATGCATTGCATCACCACCTGATGGACTATCTGGAAGATGATTCTGTTTCAATATAGTTCTGTTCTCAATAGAATGAATGCTCATTGTGGTCAGATACAGTACCACACATCACTTACAGCTCCTTTGCCTTTTTGCGCTTGTGTAAATGCATTTGGTTTGCATATTTATATAATTGTACATTGTTTTAATAAATGTATTTAATTTAACGTTCATTGTGAAACAGTAGTGTCTTGCATGTCTCTCAATATGCAACTGAATTTTTCTGACTTAATGGCAATTCATTGTGAAATGTGGTCAATCAATATATACTTCATGAGAGACAATATGAGCATGGAGTTCAGTTTAAATGGTAGGCAAAAGTTGAGAATTATTGCCATTGCAGACTGTTATAGATTAAACCATGAATGTACTAACATGTTCAGTTCATTACCATCATTTTAGAGTTTGATACCTGATTTGAGAATTTTTGTACATTTTTGGGTGTAATGTGTAATATTAATTTAACTGTATTGGG
>NW_015669463.1:0-1120 GCF_001515625.1 Sinocyclocheilus rhinocerous
GCCAAGCTCTAAAATATTTTATTGGCAGAAACCGTGAATAAAAAAATATCTATATTCAGTAAACAAACAAACAAGTAAATGAATACAAATTCTTCTCTTCATTTCTCTTTTCTATCGTGCTTCCTAATCTAGTTGTCTAATAAACCTGGCATTGTATATTATGAATATTGTCTGTTCTTTGACTAATTGCTTTTGTTTCTCTTTTGTACGTCTCTTTGGATAAAAGCGTCTGCTAAATGCATAAATATATCATGTAAATCACAAACTGGAAAAGTCATTCAAAAATATGATTTCTAGACCTAGAAATCTTGCAAACTTATAAAACCTTAAAACCAAATGGGCATTTTTATAATTCATTTTTATATTTCTTAAATGTTTTTTTTAAATTTTTTATAATGCATTTTTCTAGTTATGCCAAGCTCTACAATATTTTATCGGTAGAAATTATAAATAACAAATACATGAAATATATATATAAATAAATAAAAATAAATAAATAAATATCTAAATTAAGCATATTAAAGACTTAAAAAATTGAAGATAGAAGTTGGAGAAAAAAAAATCTGAATTACAAATAAAAATTATGAATATTTTGGAAACATTTTACAATAAGGTTCATTAGTTAACCACTTTAGTTAACATGAACTAAGCATGAACAATACTTCTACAGCATTTATTAATCTTAGCTAATGTTAATTCCAACATTTACTAATGCATTATTAAAATCAAATGTTGTATTTGTTAACATTAGTCAATGCACTGCGAATTAACATGAACTAACAAAGAGCTGCTGTATTTTCATGAACTCACATTAACAAAGATTAATAAATACTGTAATAAATGTATTGTTCATTGTTCATTCATGTTAGTTAATGCATTAACTAACATGAACTAATGGAACCTTATTGTAAAGTGTTACCAATATTGTTATTTCTTTGACTAATCGCTTTCGTTCCTCTTTTGTAAGTCACTTCGGATAAAAGCATCTGCTAAACACATGAATATAAAATGTAAATATAAAATCACAAACAACCAGAAAAGTCATGTAAACTCACTGGTCAAAAAGAGCAGGATTTAACAAACGTCTGCAATCCTGAAATGTAGATCTGAATCATAACTA
>NW_015669464.1:0-532 GCF_001515625.1 Sinocyclocheilus rhinocerous
CTTCATCGCACTGACTCTACGTGACAGACATCTTGTGAAAGGGCCGCGTGTGTTTAACTCTTGTCTAGGAGGGCTTTTTATTACACCGTCCCTCTGATAGTAGTAGCAATTACTCTATCTGATGTGCCTGAGGATGAGAAATGGCCATGTGAGATAATATCAAAGGTGGAAGAGGTTGGCTATGCTGTGCACCCATCACCTGCAAATGTAATTTGGGAGAATAATCACAGGCATGATGGAGCTGAGCCCGCAGTCATCTGTGTGGGGCAGCATTCAGCACCTGGAGCATGAAGCACAGCAATGACTTCATTCTGAATCCCCAAAATAGCAGTTAAATGTCCAAAGACAGTGATTATATCTGAAATTAAGCAATATCACACATGCTTACATGCTCATATTCAGTACAGCAGCATTGAGTGAGATATTGCTTCTAACAGTTTTGTCTTAGACAAACAAACAAGAAATGGACATAACATTGAATAATTAGACATAATATACAGTGGGTACGGAAAGTATTCAGACCCCCTTAAAT
>NW_015669465.1:0-570 GCF_001515625.1 Sinocyclocheilus rhinocerous
CCAATTCCAAATGAAGAGTACAGTTGGATTTGTTTCCTCCTCATTGGTAAATGTGATGATCTTTGCAGGGGTAGGTGGAGATAATAATGGGCTCGTGGAGTCTGTGACTTCCACATCACAGTAGGTTTAATTGACTCTGTCCCAGCTGGCTCTCAGTGGCAAAATTAAAGAAAACTTATCACCGACTCAATTAAGAGTTGGGAACCATGGGTCATGCTGAGGTGGCGCAAGAACATGCCAACCCAGTTGGTGCCCCTGCAGTATTCATCACATACTGCTATGATTATTGGCACCTCTGGCTTTCTCACTGTCTGTGTCCTGGCACAATCATCTAAGTAATTGGAGGGCTTCAATCACAAATGAACTGCTCTGCACATCTTCTGCAGGGGCCTTGCTGACCTTTGGAAATAAAATGGTACAAGCAATTTCTAATAGAATACGGCTTCATCAACCACAGACCCCCAAACATATTAAAGGAATGGGCAAAAATGAAATTAATCTTTTTTACCCTCATATCATTCCTAACTAACTAACTAACTAACTAAATCAATCAATCAATCGATCATATAA
>NW_015669466.1:0-902 GCF_001515625.1 Sinocyclocheilus rhinocerous
CTGGTGTAGCTAGATCTGCTCTAATAGCGTGATCAAAGGCAACCACGGGTTAACCTCAAACCACATTCATCCATGCAGTGCCAAAGCACATCTGACATCTCGTTCCTCAAGTAACTTGTCATTTAGTGTTGCAACCACAGATGTCAATAAAGAGCACAGACTTCCAGAGTGTACATCAGACTAGATTACAGTGCATTAATGCATTTGGTAGACACTCTTATCCAAAGTGCATTCACACACACCACACTAATAACCGTATCGGGATTATAATTCACGACATACAAGAAAAATGACCTGAAGAACATTCTCCAGCAAACATTTTATCTATAATTTGATTTAATCTGTCCTGCTTTGAATTTGTGAACAGTTATTTCATATTATGAAATTTACATTTTAAACCTTTTTTTTTGCACATGATGTATAGCATAGCAAAATTTACATGCATTCAATAAAATACATTAGTTACAAGACATTTTATTTTCTCCAATTAATCTAAGGAAAAATGACAGATGAATCATTTGAGTCAAAATAATCATGATTTACAAAATCAGGAACTCATTGAACTCATGTGCCTCGAAATCCTGAGATGTCGAGGAAAACTTTCAGTTTAAGATATCACATAATTTCGCTGTAAAACAAAGCATTGTATAGGTGGAGAGCAGAGTTATTATATTAAAACCAGAAACACAAGATTTTGCACTTGGAATTAAATAAACATGAACTGAAAATAAAATCTAAAAAAACTTTAATTTGTTTTATTTCAGCTAATCGTCAAGGCAACATTTCTTGTTTTCTTGCGAAAATACCCAAAACTAATACTAAAAACAGAAAACTAATAAAAACTACATAGACTTTTAAATAATAATAATAATCATAAAATTACAAAAATACAACAAAATTAC
>NW_015669467.1:0-825 GCF_001515625.1 Sinocyclocheilus rhinocerous
TAGACCTGTATTTTACGTTTAGTCTGTTCTTTAATATCAGGTCTATTGTAAAATCTTTCAAGAAAAGCACCCAACAACTGTATTCACATGTTATAAAATGTGGTAAAATTACACTATTTAATAATAATAATTAAATAATTTTCATTTGTTTTTAAATGGGAAAACAAATCAAAACAAAGATGCGTACAGTACTGATCAAAAGTCTCGGGTCAGTAAGACCATTTTTTAAAGAATTTAATGCTTTTTTTTCAGCAAGGATACTCTGATCAAATGTAATAAAGAGATGTCAAATTTGGCAAAACATGTCCATTTAAAAAAAAAAGGTTTTCTTTTGAACTTTTACTTGATCAAAGAATCCTGAAAAAAAAGTATCAGGGTTTCCACACAAATATTAAGCAGTACAACTGTTTTTAACATTGATACTAATCATAATGTTTCTTGAGCATCAAATTAGCATATTAGAATGATTTCTGAAGGATCATGTGACACTGAAGACTGGAGTAATGATGCTGCAAATTCAGCTTTACATCAAAGAAATAAAATACATTTTTTCAAATATATTCAAATAGAATACAGTTATTTAAAATTGTAATAATATTTCACAGTATTACTGTTATTACTGTATTTTTGAATGTATAAACGCAGCCTTAGTGAGCATTAAAGACTTCTTTAAAAACATAAAAATATACATTAAGATCAATTTAGAACATTAACAGAACGTTAACAACAACTTTGCAGAAATATAATGGCATAAATCAATAAAAGCAATACTTTTTATAAAGTAATAATTTGACAAAAAAATATTGATACTCTAATTATTTTTTT
>NW_015669468.1:0-1668 GCF_001515625.1 Sinocyclocheilus rhinocerous
GGGCGTAACTCGGAAACAGGAGCCCTCCCTGGGCTGAAATCGGAATCAGGAGCCCTCTGTGGGCTTAACTGGGGATCAGGAGACATATTCGTCGTGACGACGTTACAGTGATACGTTGCTGGAACCTGGCGAGTACGTCCTAACGTCCAAAATACTACATCCAACTTATTTGTAATATTCTCACCTTTAGTCCGGGTCCTGAGGATGTGCTCGAACCATTACCTTAAAATCCATAGAGAACTTATAAACAATCTCTGCACTAAAAATAAACACTAAATTATAATGGTTCAAAGTGTTACAGGGGATTTTTAGTGAATATATTCAATATATACATGCAATGCAAACCAACCATATTTATTCAGTATTACTTTCTACAAATAAGTGATACATTTTGAACATTACATCTGTTCTTTAACCGTGTAAAGTGTTACCAAGTCATGAGCACAGAAAATTGAACACATCAATACATAGATTGCATAATATAATCAATAAATAATGTAAACACTGATTGAAATGTTTTATTATTATTACTGGAAAAGTTTAAGTGTCTTATTGAGGCTGGGTATAGTTAAACAATGATTTTATAAGTGAAAATTATGAATAATTATCATTACTCTTATTGCTACAACTCCCCATAATTTGGTGCAAAAAATAAAGGCATGATAAAAAAATATGAAACGATTCAGTAGTTATTCATTATTACTTTTTTGCAGAAATAAGTTAAATTGTTTCCTGTACATGAGGCACCTGCTACAAATGTCTGTTGGTGATGTGCTTTAATACTGCTTCACTATCAGAAGTGAAACCTAAACAATATTACAATTACCAAAGCTTTGAGCTTCTCAGAAGATGACAGAAATAAAGAAAATAACAATACTCATATAGACTAAAGATATGTAAAAAGAACAATGTAGAAATGTACAGCACCCACCCTGTATTATTTTGGCCCACCCCAAAAAACGTACACTGTTTTTGTTCAAGAAAGGGAGCATGTTGACTTTCTCAGGAGAATCTGAGCTCTCTGATTCGTGACTGTCTCCAGCTGTGGAGAAGACTCTTTCAGACAGAGTCAGGTGCTGGACAGCTGTGAGAGAAGAGGAAGAGTGTATTTCTTACCCAAGCAGCAGAAGGGAAGGACAGGAGGCTGACATTTCACTCTTCATCGTTTCATGGGGGTCGATGCAGTGTTTTGCTGTAGAACGAGGCTCCTCCTCAGCCCTTGGTCTTCTTCAGCAAAGAGTTCCTCTAGTGCAGAGTCAGAGACTTCAGATTCCTTGCAAACTGGAAACTTTTAATACAAATGACCATATTACTGTGGTCAGGTTTATTGTTTTTGTTAGAACGCATGGCAAAATTATGTCAAATGTGTTCCTCCTCATGATCCTTCTCCGGCAGCTGAAAGAGAGAATTACCTTGTTAATGTTGCCAATGTATGAAGACAACCTGTCAAAAATCTGGAATCTTTACATTTTTTTATGTTTTTCTACAGAAGTCTCTTCTGCTCACCAAGTGTATATTTATTTGATAAAAATTACAATATTAAACAGTAAAATTGTTAATATAATTTTAATTAAAAATAACGGTTTTCTATTTTTTTAATACACTTCAAACTGTAATTTATTTTTGTGATGTGCAGCTGTATTTTCAGCATCATTACTCCAGTCTTCA
>NW_015669469.1:0-1127 GCF_001515625.1 Sinocyclocheilus rhinocerous
TGAGCGTGGAAGGGAAGCGGCCCTTATCCAACAGCTCTTGCAGGAGGAACAATATCAGAGATATGTCTCAGGAAATTGGGTCTGCGCCTCGGGCTGTACACTAGGTGGAGAAGACAGACCATTTAAGGGCATAGAGGCGTCTCGTAGACGGTGCTCTAGCCTGAGAGATTGTATTTAGTACGCTCTCGGGGAGGTCCGCAGGCTGCCACCGAGAGGCCAAAGATGTAGAGCCCACAGCTCGGGCCGGGGGTGCCATATCGTTCTGTTCGCCTGAGAAAGGAGGCCTCGTCTCAGGGCATCCCACGGGGCATCCCATCAGGGCCACGGGGCTGCAGAGAGCAGCCAAGACAGCTTTGCGAACCAGTTTTGGTTCCTCCAGAGCAGGGCCACTAACAGTACCTTGTGTTTCTGTTCCCTGATTCACCTGATTACCTGTGGGATCAGCGCGACCGGGGGAAACGCGTAAAGGAGGAGATTTGACCATTCATGGGCCAATGCATCCCTGTCATTTGAAAAATAAGTTGGCCAATGAGAGTTGTCTTCTGAGGCGAAGAGATCGACCTCTGCCTTGCCGAAGATCTCCCAGATTCTTTGAACCGTTTGTGGGTGAAGAATCCACTCTTCTGAGGGGACCTAGCTACGAGATAGCTTGTCTGCTCATTGGTTCAACCTGCCCGGCACATGCGTTGCTCTCAGTGAACGCAAGTTGAGCTAAGCCCATTCCAAGAGGCGCTCTACTAGATTGAAGAGGCGCTTCGAGGAGAGACTGCCCTGGCGATTTATATAGGACACCAACGTAATGCTGTCAGAGTGGAGTAAAATGTGGTGTCCCCTTAGGTCTGGCAGAAAGGTGCAAAGGCCCAAACATACTGCCAGCATCCTTCTGCAGACCATTTCCAGGGGCACGCCCTGTTCCATCCACTGAGGGTCTTTCCAAGGGGCCAGAACTGCTACGCAGGCCTGGTCCACCTTGATACGAAGGCGTCCAAGATGCCAGGCGTGGGACGGAACTTGTGGTTTCAGCCAGAACTGAAGGGGCCACATGCGAGGCATGTCCAACTGAAGTACCGGAGACGCAGAGGCCCTGAGTCCCAGGCATTCTAAGTGGCTGAGGAGGAAGGATCTGT
>NW_015669470.1:0-952 GCF_001515625.1 Sinocyclocheilus rhinocerous
TGTGATAATACTAGCAAATTCTGAGTGAAAATTATTTGTACACCAAATTTATTTCAGTGTGTGCTTGCTATGTTTTTTCACATAGACAATCATTTCAGGAGTGAAAGGGAACGTAAACAAAATTTTTGACCCCGGCCTCCAACAGGATGAGACTCGAAACTAAAACAACAAAAAGAGGAAATAATCGGAGGACACGTGGAGGTTCCTCAGCCGCCTTCTGTGACCCTGAGAGCTCATAATGCTCAGGGTTGTGACCCTCGGAAGAGAAGTGCCACTATATATGTGAAGCTGGATTATTTTGGGGATTGAATGTATGGAGGTTTTGGCCCTTTGTTGACTCAATATTGTGGTCACTCGAGGACAGAGCGGCTTATGGCCACGGCAGCGTCTTGCCAACAGATACAGCAGATGATATTTTCCTCGAGCTCTGTCAGTTATATCAAATGACTTGGGTTTTATCTTACTTTGCTCTTTTTTCATTTGAAACAATATTTTTGTAGAGAAGAAGAGGCATGGGAAGAATGTTTGAACAGTTCACATTAGTAAGAAGCCATTTACGACAGTGGTTTTGTTTTATATTTGGGTTGTCAATCAATTAAAAACCCTAATTGAGCTAATTACACGATAAGCCAGTTAATTTGACAAATAAAATCACAATTAATCACATATATCAATATTTGCTGAGAAAACTCCTCTAAATGAAGATCATTCAAAGACATTGCTACTTTGGCAGATGAAAGCATTGAACAGACAAGGCAAAAGTGGATTTAGAAATCAATATATTGATTTTTTTCTATAGCATTGCACATAAATCTATCAGAGTCCACAGTTGGATTTAGTAGATGTAGTCACATCTATTCTGTTTTTAATTGGTCTGCATGTGTCAGATTTTAGTGTCATGCATCAAGAGTGCTGTTTGCCATAGTTGTTGTTAATATTTTAGCATTATTTA
>NW_015669471.1:0-541 GCF_001515625.1 Sinocyclocheilus rhinocerous
TGGGTACAGTTAGTGATATGTTTTGTTTGTTGTTTTGGCCTTGCCAATCCCGAAGAGATAGCCTTTTAACGGTGATGCTACAAATGAGACCTAAAGAAAGGAAAAATAAATTCATCAGCACAAAGGTAACAGCGGTTTCAGACTTCTTTATTTGTTATTTTCCCTGACCCTAGACCAGGGTCGTAACATAAATTGGGGGCTCGTCCGATTCGTGCTTATAGTGGAAATTGCGAATTCATTTGAATGTGTTTTTCTTGATCTGAACAAAGCCGATACTATCCTTCATGTAACTATATGTCTGGTGAGTCATATCTCCATGTTTTTGTTTTCTTTTTGTGGTGTACGAAGGTCTAGTGAGTGCTAATATACAGGGTTCCCACGCTTCTTGAAAGTACTTGAATTTCAGGCATATGGATTCAAGGCCTGGAAAGTACAAAACAAACATAGGTGCTTGAATTAAATTTGAAATAAATTGTTTATGGCGCTGTTTAAAAAGTTGTCCTATATGTTCTGTCAAAGACAGAACAAGCGGCACTAATGA
>NW_015669472.1:0-569 GCF_001515625.1 Sinocyclocheilus rhinocerous
TCCTCATTTTCTGATCCCGGGTCCATGTTATTGATCCAATCTTTCGCGCTCTCTCAGCTATGACACCAATCAGAATCTGCACAAAATCAGAGTGCACAACACGAGTCACAGGGAAATACACTTCATTATAGAGGAGAAAATTGTCAGTAAGGATAAACTGGGCAGTTTGTTTTTATATCCATGTTACTTTTTCCTCTGCCCTTTAGTCTTTATTATCTCCATAAGCCTGCCTGGTCTGTATCAGCGATTATATTTGTATTTTGTACATTCAAACAGCTTTTCTTTTTCTGAGAGTCTTTTACCCTGAGTCATCAGTGCGCTTCACTATTCCTCCTTAATACAGCACCATTTATTTTAAAAAAATAGTCTACATTTTAAACTTTTGATAGACCCCAGTGCACCAGGCCCACAATTAAAATGGTATGCCACATTTGGCCCGTTGTGGGTATTTTCATGGCTTATAGTGCTGTGCCCATGCATATGGCGTTAAAGACATTGGGACGGGAGTGCAGCGGGGAAAGAAGAGTCAACAGGGACACAAAAACGGCATCATGATGACTCTAAGTCGA
>NW_015669473.1:0-636 GCF_001515625.1 Sinocyclocheilus rhinocerous
GACAGGTCCTGCAGTCTGACATGCTAGACTCCATCTAGTCTCTATCTTTAGTGACTACATGGAATATTGAAAAATACAATCATGATTTTTAATTTTGGGATGAACCATCCCTTTTTCTTCATCATTTTTATAAATGTAATTAGAATAGTTAGAATTCATATACATTTGAATCTTGATAAAAAAAAAGTGAATAGACATTATGCATATACTACATGTTAGACATTAAAACTTAAGACATATAAAGCTTTTAAATGGCTAATTATTATTCATATTATTATTATGACGACTTCATAATATGTAGTGATTATATTGTATTTCTAAAAAATTTAAACCTGTTGGAAAATGTGAAGGTCAAAAAAAATTATCATGATTTAATTTTGGGAAGAACCATCCCTTTAAGCGAAAATGGTCACAGCACCTAAAACATTTTCTCTTAATCATTTATATTCATTTAATGAAAAAAAGTTAATGGGCATTTTATGCATCAACTACACATAAGGCTTCACTGAAACAACATAATTACATAATTATAATAGCGTTAGGGTGGCTCGTTACAATGCAATTACATAAATAAGCACTGAATAATATAACTTAACAACATATACTTACTACAGTGTTGGGGTTTGGTTTAGTTGC
>NW_015669474.1:0-478 GCF_001515625.1 Sinocyclocheilus rhinocerous
GTGTTTGCATATTTCGTTTAATTCTGTAATCTTGTTCTACAGGTGTGTACTAGTGTTAAATGCTACTGTTTTTGATAGCGTTGAATGTTTCTGACAGAAAAAAATATTTTTTTTTCGTTTGCTTTACCGAATGTGGTATCCAGTCATGCCGGCGATGCAGTGTTGCCAGATATTTATATGAAAACAAATTAAAACTGAAAAATAAATAAAAAAATTAGTTTTTTTTTTTGTAAATAAGACACAATAAAGATTTTGCTAACCGTACACTGCAACTTCCCACTTTATTCTATAATGTCAAATTAAGTGGAAAAGACAAGTCCAAGACGCTTATTATAACTTGATCTGGCAACATGGCGGAGGCTGCGCCCGCACCCGCACCCTCACTCAAGCCTTGTTCACTCGTCTCACAGCGATCATTTTCATTCACATCAGGGTAGGGTGACCAGACGTCCCTTAATTTAAATGGATGAGTTATAAA
>NW_015669475.1:0-538 GCF_001515625.1 Sinocyclocheilus rhinocerous
AATAAAACCTTAATACAAAAAGCTCTCTGGTCTGTGCTACCACATTAGCTCAGCCTCACCTGCACAGGGCTCAGGGTTTGATGTGCTGCCAACATTGAGGTGAGACCATGTTGCCCCGTATAGTCTTGTTAAATGACAGAGAGATTTTATAGATACATGTACACCGATGTCTAAGAGTGTTTGAGGAATCCCATGTGAGAATAGAAAAATCCCACCACATTTTGACTTCATGCCGTCAAATTAATTAATTAATTGATACACAAGTTTTATACTCAGCATCCCAGAACAGTAGAGGGAGCCATTTCTCTGGTAATGCTAAATCTGAACAGCATTAAAAAAATATACATAATTTCCGAATTTTAAAATTAATGCACTGTTAAAGAATGATGAACATCATCAAATTATTGGCATGTATGATAACAAGAGAAAATCATTAATGTTTAACAGGATGTTAATTATGATTTTCTCTTTAAAGGTTTCTGTGGAATTTCTGTAACTCATTCATTTGTTGTCGATGCCCCCAGATATGACATCATTT
>NW_015669476.1:0-600 GCF_001515625.1 Sinocyclocheilus rhinocerous
CACCTTTTGTTTCAATTGGAATTAAATCATTCTGATTGATGAATCTGAACGTAGTGTTTATATAAACGCTAAACAAAGTGATCGGGTTGATGTGTACGTTTATACTTCACAAGCTTCAAATCGTATTTGACCTTTTGACATGCACACTGCACGAATATACAGTTTCCTGTTGTTAGCATATACTATTCTTCTACCATCGCTTATTTTCTTTGTTTTAAAGAGCAGACTTAGAATTTATCTATTTATGGTCCTAATTAGGAGATGCACCTAGATCGGACCAAAAGGGCACTTTTGCATTGGCGCTTAAAGGGGTAGGGACATCAAAACTTCTGACAGCCGATGAAAAATGTTGAATATGTGAAAAATATTTTTTTATATCTCAAAATCAACTTATTGTATAACTGATACAAGTTTCTCAAAAAGTTAAATGATCATACATCATCTTCTCAAGCAAAGAGAGAAAGAGCTCTACTGAGCATGTGCTAATAAAGTGTCAAAATATGCTTATTTGTGATTGATAAAATGTAATACACTTGCCACCCAGATCAATATAAAATAAATAAAAGTGTGATGTAACTGAAAGAAGTGTGGAAGTGCATC
>NW_015669477.1:0-530 GCF_001515625.1 Sinocyclocheilus rhinocerous
TCTGTTTGCTTTAATCTCTTGAAAGCGACTACGCCAGCAGCAACTCTGGTAATGAATGCTATGACAGACTATGTGAGGCCGAGGCTTCTCGCAGTGAAAGAAGCAAGCACAAGCAGCGAAGATGGTCAAAAACTCCCTCCCTTTGCCATTTTCCTCCTCTTTCTAAAGGGCCGTGTTGTGGGACTGCTGAAAAGGGTTCATGTTTTTCAGAGCAGTTGAAGGAGTAAACATCCACTGATCCCAGAGTCCTGTCGCCACCCACAGCAATTCTTGTATCTAGGCAGTCGGAATAATAACAGTTTTCATAATGGCGATAATAGCAGACGATTACAAAAGATAGAGGAGGAAAAACACGGGGTTGGGATGGGGGGGAGGCAGAGAGAGTATAGATTTCACTTGTGTCGTGCAACACAAAGGATTGCATAATTTGGACCCTTTTCTTCCTCTCTCCATTTACCTCCATCTCTCCTTTCTCCCTCGTTCTCTCTCTCTCTCTTACAACCCTCCCCAACTCTTTCTGGCTAATTTAA
>NW_015669478.1:0-829 GCF_001515625.1 Sinocyclocheilus rhinocerous
TGGGTCTGTGAGGCTTATAGCATATTGCGTAGATGCCACAGAAAGCTGATAATATTCTTACAGAATGTGCTTTCAAGCTCATCGTGCTGAATGCAGTGTGTATTGGTGATAACCCAGAGATGAAAGGAGCCGTCGCAGCAGCCAACCAGCGTCCACTGAGCGTGACAACAAACCTAGAAAGCCACTAACTGGATTGATATGGAGAGACAGTAGTGTTCTACTCGGGCCAGTACTGGCAGTTTAACCATGTACCCAGAGAAACAGCAGCACCGAGCTTCCCCTGCAGTCTTTGTGTCATTTAAATGCTCTTTACTCACCATAATTCTCACCAGGAAAAGAATGCAGGAAAGACTTAAAATTCTGGCTAGTAACCTCTAGTGACCTTGATCACTAGGGATGGGAATCTTAAACTATGTTTTGTTTTCATTGCACTTAATGATTCTGGTTTATGAATAATTCCATGTTAGATCTTTTAGTTCTTAAAAGAGAAGATATGCACATTCAGTCATTGATTCGAATTGATAACTCACAGGCCCAAGACTAATTTCTGATTGGATGGATGGATGGATGGATGGATAAAGGTAAAAGAACAAAAACAAATGTGCGATGTCTCAGAACAGGAAAACAGGTGATATAAATGATGGTAAAACAGTTTATTGCTTGTAAACTTCTTTGGGATGGATGGATGGATGGATGGCAGACGGACAGACGGACAGACGGACAGACAGACAGACAGATAGATAGATAGGAAACATTATTTGGTTCTAGTAATGTACGTTATTTTAAAAAAATAATAATGGAAAAAGCCCTGAATAAGGAGTCGTTCTTT
>NW_015669479.1:0-682 GCF_001515625.1 Sinocyclocheilus rhinocerous
AATCGTGATCTCAATTCCCATGGAGAAAAATCATGATTCACATTTCAGCAAGAATCGTGCAGCCCTAGTCCAATAACCTGCTGTAATTTTGACACTAAACAGACTGCATTTGATAAGTCCAGTCAGCTGTGTTAGGCGAAGGTTGGCTGAACCTACAACTTTGTCGGGAGGTCCTGTCAGATTGGCTCTGGAAAAGAGAAGAGCTGCCAATGTCTTTGAGTATTTACAGGTTCAACTACAGGATCTTTTTGAACATGCGCAATAGAAAATGTGAGCTAGTGGATGAATCTCACAATGTTTCAAAAACTTAGGGTGAAATTTCATCCCCTCCAAACAAATGTAAATTATTAATTATTATTAAACAAAAATAATAATATTTTGTTATTATTGTTATTATTATTATTAATAATAATAGTAATAATAACAATAATACATTTTATTATTTAAAACTCTTATCATGATAAAAAAAATATACATTTACATAAATATAAATAAACAATACATGTTGGTATTTATTGGATTGCCTGTATGCAGTTTTTAATAAAATCACCGTAAATCAATGATGTTAAAACAAATGAATAAAGAGAAATTCAAAAGTAAAGCAATGGATGAATCACAGTTATGACAATTAGGTGAGAAAATGTGCTTAACTGTCATTAAAAATGCAAAACCAGCAAAAATT
>NW_015669480.1:0-696 GCF_001515625.1 Sinocyclocheilus rhinocerous
GCTCAACAGTCACACCGGAAGTGAGAGAGAGAGAGAGAGAGAGAGTGCTCTCGTAACAGAATGGATGGTATTTCATACGAGTGGCCGAGAGTGCAAACAAACAAAAACAAACATTTCCAGCCGCTCGCGCCACACGTTCATTTTCTTACGGAGTGAAAAACATCGCAGAGCAGAGAGGACACAGACAGCGAGCTGACAGACTTGACAGAGCAGGTAACTTTTGATAATAGGTCTCAGCATTCAAATATTGTCAGTTTTATTAAGAATTTCAAACGATAAATACAGTTTTGGAGCTCTTTAGTGGCGTGACGGTTCACATGCGCTCCCGCATTGCCTCAGTTCAAGTGAAGCAGGAGTGCATTCTAAAATTAGCATGAAATAAACATTGAATGAACATCCGATCCATGTTGAAAGATACACTACAACGTACTGAATATATATTGTCTCATATAATCACTCAGTGAGTGTTTCAATGGCGGAAAGACAGCAGCTAGAAAACATTGTCACATAACAACAGAAAATCCATTCAGTGTCCATAAACTAGACAGTAAAATGTACAATAGAGAGGAGAATTTTGCAAAAAAAGTAAATAAATTAAAAAATAAATAAATATATATTATATATACAGTATATATATATATACTGTATATATATTATTCATTACAGCGAGGTGGTCTTTCTGCTGGACCTTAGGCC
>NW_015669481.1:0-516 GCF_001515625.1 Sinocyclocheilus rhinocerous
TTGCAGTCCATCAGTCACTCTTGTCCCAGTTGCAGTCAGTCATGGGCAAAAATATGATCTTAATACATTTAAAGTGTCTGGGCTTAACCAGAGCAGATTTCTGGCATTCTGTCTGAAATACATCAGAAACATACTCTACACAAGTACGCAATTACTATTTAGTTTAATACACACTCCTTGTCTTATTGTGAGCAATCCATTGGTGCACATTAGTCCATAGGACTAATATATTGCTGACATAGCAAACAACAAATCACATGGCTTTAATGTGTTTTCTATGAAATGCCGGTGCCGTTACACCAGATGTGCTATTATTCAGGTAGCGAGCATGCCAAAGGTTGAGGAGTGTGCATTGCAGTTACTAAAGAGGTGAAGATGAAATAGGTCACATTTTAGTTTGGGGAACCAATTCTCACTATTGACTAACTATGAACTATGACTTCTGCTTCAATAAACAACTAATTTGCTGCTTGTTATTAGTTAGTAAGGTAGTAGTTAAGTTTAGGTATGGGATCT
>NW_015669482.1:0-1032 GCF_001515625.1 Sinocyclocheilus rhinocerous
CATACAGTGTTTTTGTAAAATGTTTTTAAGTGCTGTTGAGGAAGAAATACTGACGAATATTGACAAATTTGCTGATTATTTTTCTGTAATGGCTGATAATAATAAATCATAATTTATTATAATTTTTATAATACATCAATAAATTAAAAATAAAACACTTAAAATATAAGTGTAAATCTCTTATTCTTCAATTCATATTTTTTTTCAATATCTTAAATAACAGTTCTAGTTTTAAACACTAATCTTTAGCACATTTACATATTTAAGCTATCCACCTTATCTTTCCACGTGGAAGTAAGCCGTTTTCTGTGAATGTGAGAGACTTCCGGTTCATTAGCCGCTGTAGGGAAATAACAAGAAGAATAACAAAGTGCAGTAAGCTGTAAAAATGTTTGCACTACAAACCAGTGTGTTCAGAATTAAGATAATACATTCAAATAATATGGTAAGATACACCAGTTTGCAATTTCAAGCAGCAAAACGAGTCGTTTTGCATAGCTAAAAAATAGCTGGAAGCGGATGAGACCGGAAACCAGACACATCCCTGATAGCACACGTACATCACGGAGACGTCTATTTGACATCTACATTTACATCTGAGTGTTTGCTCATCCGCAATACGTCTATCAATACAGTTCCTATCAGATGTCAAATAGATGTTTAGTCAGATGTTTATGATTTAGAATGCATGTAAAACTGACATCTTAAAGATATTTGTACAAAGCAGATGCTTTCAAGATGAAGCGATTTTTAACAGACATCTTGCAGACGTACGTATGCTATCTGAGATTAAATTTACAAAAGGCTATGAAGGGAAAAATAAGGTGGATGGGTGACCCCAAAGATAATCTGAATGTAAAAATAGGGGACATGATAATGAGATGGTACTTAGCCAATATATTGTGGATCTCTGTGAACTTTTATCAGTTGTAGCTTTATTGTATTACATCTGGTTAGTTGAAATGTGGTTTGCTGTTTTTACGTGTTCTTTAAAGGGTTAGTTCACCCTAAAATGAAAATTCTGTCATTAAT
>NW_015669483.1:0-667 GCF_001515625.1 Sinocyclocheilus rhinocerous
TGCAGTAAGATGAAGCAACATCTATGACTATGTGCTGCATTGGCAGCACCAATTGTGGTTGGTCACAACTGCATAAACGTGGCCTCAATTCTGACATCAAGCCACAACTAACACTATTTCAGAAACAAAAAATCTTAAAGTTTTATAAAAACTCATGTCACATTAACTGAACACATTTAACACAGTTCTGCTCTCACACTAGCATCATGAGTGGCATACCTGAACTTGGCTGATGGAGTTCTGTAATGTTGACATATTCAGTCTGGTTGAAGATTAAATTGGACGACACAAAACTTGAGCTTGTTGAACTTTCTGGTGTTGTAGAACTTTGTGGAGTCTCTGAAAGGGACAGATGTTAGTGTGACACTGGTCTCATCACACACACAGTTCTGATCTTTATAACTTTTTGATGATTTTTAAATGGAATTAAATGATAGTTCACCCAAAAAATAAAAAAATATGTCCTCATTTACCTCATTTATGAAGAAAGAAGCTCATACAGATTTGACACAACTTGTGGGTAAATAAATGGTGACAGAATTTCATTTTTGGGCAAACTATCCCTTTAATGGTTAACACCATAAAATGTGCATGTACATTGACAAGAACAGAAAAGAAACATTTTAAAATATTACAATGACAAGACAACGCTATAATTCAAATGAAG
>NW_015669484.1:0-563 GCF_001515625.1 Sinocyclocheilus rhinocerous
AAATATATTTATCGACTGGTTCACCATTTTAGATTAAGATTTTTTTTCTTTATGGCTTGTTCCACAGATAAAAAACGCCACAAAAAAATCTACGAAAAAAACGTATATTCTATACCTTGTACTTGCACTCCAGGATCTCGGGGCCGTTGATGTCCACCTCATAGTATTCACTGTCCTCGTGGCTGTCGCGATCCTTCTCATTGTCCAGAGCGGACTGGCGCTCTTTGCTGGCCTGGAGTTTGCGGACGGCGTTGAGGTTCTCGGTGAGACGGCTGACCTTCTCGTGCTGCTCAGATAGCGCTCCGTGAGCCTGCTCCAGCTGCTTCTGAGACTCCTGCAGGGTCGACAGCAGCGTCACCTTCTCCCGCTCCACCTGAATAACAGACAAACACACACGCGACGTGAATCGCTTTCATTAGCACCACACAATCTGTTTGATCCCACACTAATGCTGTCCATTCTCATTTCATATAGGTCGCACTGTTGCAGCGTTGACTGGCAGGGTCAAATGTATACGCTAAAGTAGGCCTGGGCGATAAAACGGTATCGATATTTATCGACGG
>NW_015669485.1:0-1273 GCF_001515625.1 Sinocyclocheilus rhinocerous
TTCTGTAGCATTCAAACATATACTGAAATACAAATATATCATAACTTCAGTTCTTGACCTGAAAAAATTAAAACGTCTCTCCAGCGATCAACTTTTATTTATTTATATGTTTGTTTTGGCAATGGAGGATTACACACTGCCTGAAACAAAAATACATTTGTTCATTATAACATTAATCATAATGCCAGAATGCTTCTGGTTTCATTTACACTCATAATAGCAATAAATAAATAAATAAATAAAACAAAATAAAAGTAAAACAGTAAATAGTCACAACACCTTTATCACAATTGAAATGTTGTCTTTATAAGCTAAAACTCATAGATGTTTTGCTTACTGAAATGATTGAAAATTAAACAATGTGTGTTTGTGCATGAAATGGCCGACTGAGTTACTGTGGCCAACAGGCCTGCTTTTCACTGCCATTTTATTTATTTCCAGTTTTTCATTCAACTAATGAAATTCAAAACATCCATCCGTTGTTGTCCATCAGTCTCCAACAAACAACAATCAAGCAGAAAAAAGCCAAATAACAAAAACATGATATTTTCACATGTATATTCTAATGACTCTTGAAAACGAAGAACTTAAAAACATCATGTGTTTGGAAAGGTTGAGTTAATAGAAGGCACTCTAAAGTACATTGAGGAATTTGGGTCAGTGTTTTTCTTCCTATGAAAACTCATCTTAGCTGCTGCTAGAAACACTTCCATTCCAGGTTTCAAAACTGCAAACAGCTCAATATATTGTTCAGAAGAGTGGATGTTTTAACGCATGACCAATTTTAGCTGTAGACTGTCTTTGTAAACTCCCATAAACACAGCTTTGACAAATGCCTTTAAATAGCTGAAGCTGTTTTTTCCAACATCCGTTTTTGCAAAAAAGAATGATGAAAGCTCACCTGGCAGAAGAAAAATGATTAGAAGTAGCAGAAGAGTCATCGCTGAGGTTGAGTGTGACACAGTCCCTCTTTCTTAAAGACAGCTGTTGTGAGAAGGAATATTTCTGCCTTCACTCTCACTTCCTTCTGCCCTAAACTATGTCCAGATGTGGGAGCTTGTTTTAACCATTTGTGCTCCACACTGCAATGGTGTTCAACGCAATATTAATAAATAGAGACTGTGGCCTGACTGTGGCTTCTGCTTTCATTTAAAATATAATATAGTTTTTCAATGTTACATTTATTACTAATTATATATATTTAAATACATCTCAAACACAAAGATTTACTTCTAATGTGATTACCTAGATTTGCTACAATAAAAACACCACA
>NW_015669486.1:0-616 GCF_001515625.1 Sinocyclocheilus rhinocerous
ACTAGTGCTATATACTGCATTGGTATATTGATACATATAAAAATTCTATAGCAAATAAGACAAACTGCACCACATTTGTACATGTAATAGATATAATGAAACACTACATTTCTCTTTCACGTGGGTTTACATAAATCTGAACACACAGTATTCATAAACATATCTAACTTTATTATTTGCATAGTTACACATTTCATATATGAAAGTATGTGTGATGTATATAAGAAAAAAAGTATTACATTAACATTTTAGGACATTTGGACAATTGGATTACTTTATAACATTTATAACTTAATGGATTGATTGCTATAATAACATATATATGTTGCCATGTAAATGTCGAAATATATATAGTACATATGTTCAAGTATTTATACACGCAGTACTACATTTTATCACATGTACATCTATACATTATGACATGTATTACTGAAAATTAAAAAAAATACTGTCATATTTTTCAATTTTTGAAAAGTGACGATTTCTTATGTGTTATTCAATATATTGTAATGTATTAACAATATTATTCAATATATTTTCAATATACATTAAATAATTTAATATATTAATCTAGCGATGCACCGATACCACTTTTTCCAGTACTCGCCCGATACCG